>NW_027133765.1:0-123115 GCF_026122565.2 Emydura macquarii macquarii
CATGAAACTGACATGTGAACAAACCAGAGGTTCCCACTCGGTTGGCCAAGGCAGCACGGCCCAGACGCAGCGAGCGAAAGGCAATTCCAGGATTCTAGGCCTCAGTGACAGAGATCAGCCAACGCACCTGATGGTGACAGGCTTTGCTGTCCCGCCAGAGATCCCCAGCTCTGCCCTCAGCCCTAACCCACAGCCCATCTCCACCTAATGCTATTAATGTCTGGGCTCACACGCACACACAGGTGCACCTCAGTCCTGACTCTATAGTGCCCTGGCTGTCACAGCCCGCCCCACAGCTCTGCCAACCCGCAGCCTCCTGCTATCCCAGTCCTGGGCTCCTCCACGCCCCCTAAAGCTCTGCCAACGCCCATTAATCCTGGCTTGTAACCCCAGCTTCTATCCCTGTATCTGGGCTAACACTCAGAACACACACAGCTCTGCCGCTGCGCTTCAATCCCGACCCGCAGACACCTGCTGTCCTGTCCTCTCCCTCCTCCTCTGCCAGCCCTGCTCACAAACTGTGTGGTCAGTTGCTTGACCACTCTTTGGTTCGGCATGAAATAGAATGAAGAGAGCAACTAAGTAACAAGTCGGGTTGATCGCTGCACATCAACAATAACATAGTGCAGGAGAAAGGTTCAACATGATACCAGTCTCCGGGAATCCATCTCGTTGCAGCTCTGTTACTTTCACCTTCCACAGAAGCTGTGCTGTCCAAGTTACACCCCTAAAGCCATCTATTTATACCCAGCCTGTCTGCAGGTACAAGGTGCTGTGTCTGTCATCTGAACCGACATTTAATCAATTATTTTCCCACCTTGTTCTTTTGGTACCACAGAGTAGCCCCATCTCTTTGTTCAAACGTGTTTCAGGTACTAAAGGGCATAAGGACACCTCCTAGGTTTCATTAGGTCGAGAACAATCATATAATAGAATCCTAGAAGATTAGGGATTGAAGGGACCTCAGGAGGTATCTAGTCCAACATTCTGCTCAAAGCAGGGCCAATCTCAACTAAATCATCCCAGCCAGGGCTTTGTCAAGCTGGGCCTTAAAATCTCTAAGGTTGGAGATTCCACCACCTCCCTAGGTAACCCATTCCAGTGCTCTGACCCCTTCTAGTGAAAATGTTTTTCCTAATATCCATCCTAGATCTCCCCCCCCTGCAACTGGAGACCATTGATCCTTGTTCTGTCATCTACCACTGCTGAGAACAGCCTAGTTCCAAACTTCCAGGAACCCTCCTTCAGGCAGTTAAAGGTTTCTATCAAATCCCCCTCACTCTTTTCTTCTGAAGACTAAATAAGTTCAGTTCCCTCAACCTCTCCTCATATGTCATGTTCTCCTGCTCCCAATCATTTTCGTTGCCCTCCGCTGGACACTCTTCAATGTGTTCACATTCTTTCTGAAGTGGGGGACCCAAAACTGGACACAATATTCCAAATGTGGCCTCACCAGTGTCCAATAGAGGGAAATAAACACTTCCCTCGATCAATTGGCAGTGCTCCTACTAATGCAGCTCAATATGCTGTTAATCTTCTGGGCAATAAGGGCACACTTTTGACTTGTATCCAGCTTCTTGTTCACTGTAGCCTCCAGGTTCCTTTCTGCAGAACTGCTGCCTAGCCCGTCAGTCCCCAGTCTGCAGCTGTGCATGGGATTCTTCCGTCCTAAGTGCAGGACTCTGCACTTGTCCTTGTTGAACCTGATCAGATGTCTTTTGATGCAATCCTCTAATTTGTCTAGGTCACTCTGCATGCTATCCTTACCCTCCATTGTATCTACCACTCCCCCCAGCTTAATGTCATCTGCAAACTTGCTGAGGGTGCAATCCACCCCATCCTTCAGATCATTAATGAAGATGTTGAACAAAACCAGCTGCAGCACCAATCCCTGGGACTTTCCGCTTATTTCCAGCTGCCAACTAGATATCAAGCCATTGATCACTACCCGTTAAACCCAATGATCTAGCCAGCTTCCTATCCACCTTATATACCATTCATCCAACCTATACTTCTTTACGTCCTGTCATCTTCATTTGGGACATTTCAGGCCAGGCCTGTGAGAATAACTCCTTATCCACCGCTGTGATCAAAGCGCTGATAGGTCCTGATCTTGACAGCTTCCCTAATTGCTCAAGCCAAAACTTACTTCAGTGAATGCAAGAGTTTATGGGATACTTAGCATAAGGGTGATGTAAAAATCATAGGCCAATTTAGGCTGTATAACTGTTGTCATATTTGCGCTTAATTCTATTTGTGCTTAACGCATACTAAGCTATACATGTTGTGGATAATACACGTTACTGGTGTGATGTGCACAGATGCTACCCAGTTTCTTATATTAAATGGCTTTTATAACGATACTCTCATAGGAAGTGCATTAGATAGAGGAAAGGGTACAAAGATAAACCTGTGCCCTATGCTGCAGAGGAAGGTGAAAAGATCACTTCTAGAAATGCCAGATTGAAAGATGGAGATATACAGTATGGATGTATACAGTGATATGGAATCAGAGAAATGATGTTATATCAAACATAGAACAATTGTCAACATTTATCCCAAGGACATTTGAAATGTGTGGTAGACAGATAATTAGATAGATCAGGTCAGGAAATATTTTAGTGCTTGGGGAAAATTTTGATGAAAACAAAATAAGTTTCCATTTCCTCCAAATATTTCTTCAAGATTTTTCAAGAAAGAAAGAAAGACTCTAAGAAAAGATTTTTGTTCCAGTTATAAGTTTCAGGTTTTTTGATGAAAACCTGTAAACATTAATTAAAAATTCTCACAGAAATTTATTTTTGAAAAAGCAATTATTTGCATAAAAATGTTTTGAATGAAAAATAATGACTTGCTTTGATAAATAGGTTGATGTTTTTAATGTGTGTACAACTTGGGAAAGGAGCAGAAATGCTAGATCTGGAGGCTGAAGACTTTTATTAGTCTCAGAATAAATATTGCAAGGAATACAGAATGCCCTTCACCTCCGGGCTTGACTCACTTCTACCTACCCACAACCACTCTCTTCCATACAAGTACATCAGAGCCAAAATATGGAAGAGTATCACTCAGGATGATACATCCATTCAGCCCATTGTGGAAGTGGCTAAACTGAAAACTGAAAACCAGAAAATACAAAGTTAGGGTATCAAAGATTTGATCCCCAGATTAGGATGCACTGCTTCGTGATATTGATGACAGAATCATAGAAACATAAGAAGGGCCCTCAGGAGGTCATCTAGTCCAACCCCCTGCTCAAAGCAGGACTAACCAGGACTAACTTCAGCTAAATAGTCCCAGCCAGGGCTTTCTCAAGCCGCAGTTTAAAAACCTCTAAAGGTGGAGATTCAACCACTTCCCTAGGTAATCCATTCCAGTGCTTCACCACCCTCCTAGGGAAAATGCTTTTTCCTAGTGTCCAGCCTAGACCTCCCCCACTGCAACTTGAGACCTTTACTCCTTGTTCTGTCATCTGCCACCACTTAGAACAGCTTAGCTCCAGCCTCCCTGGAACCCCCCTTCAGGTAGTTAAAGGCCGCTATCAAATCCCCCCTCATTCTTCTGTTCTGCATACTAAACAAGCCTAGTTCCCTCAGCCTCTCCTCATAAATCTTGTGCTCCAGCCCCCTAATAATTTTTGCTGACCTCCACTTGACTGTCTCCAACTTCTCCACATCCTTTTTGTAGTGGGGGGTGCAAAACTGGACACAATACTCCTAATGCGGCCCCACCAATGCCGAATAGAGGGGAATAATCACTTCCTGCGTCCTGCTGGCAATGCTCCTATTCATAGAATCATAGAATCATAGAGTTGGAAGGGACCTCAGGAGGTCATCTAGTCCAACCCCCTGCTCAAAGCAGGACTAACCTCAGCTATATCATCCCAACCAGGGCTTTGTCAAGCCTCAGCTTAAAAACCTGTAAGGATGGAGATTCCACCACCTCCCTAGGTAACCCATTCCAATGCTTCACCACCCTCCTAGTAAAAAACTTTTTCCTAATGTCCAACCTAGACCTCCCCCCTGCAACTTGAGACCGTTGCTCCTTGTTCTGTCATCTGCCACCACCGAGAACAGCCTAGCCCCATCCTCCCTGGAACCCCCTTTCAGGTAGTTAAAGGCCGCTATCAAATCCCCCCTCACTCTTCTCTTTTGCAGACTAAACAAGCCCAGTTCCCTCAGCCTCTCCTCATAAGTCCTGTGCTCCAGCTGCCTAATCATTTTGGTTGCCCTCCGCTGCACTCTCTCCAAATTGTCCACATCTTTTTTGTAGTGGGGGGCCCAAAACTGGACACAGTATCCTAAATGCGGCCTCACCAATGCCGAATAGAGGGGAATAATCACTTCCCGTGACCTGCTGGCAATGCCCCTCCTAATGCAGCCCAATATTCCATTAGCCTTCTTGACAACCAGGGCACACTGCTGACTCATATCCAGCTTTTTATCCACCGTTACCCCCAGGTCCTTTTCTGCAGAGCTGCTGCCCAGCTCGTCGGTCCCCAGTCTATAGCTGTGCATGGGATTCTTCCTTCCTAAGTGGAGGACTCTGCACTTGTCCTTGTTGAACCTCATTAGATTTCTTTTGGCCCAATCCTCCAGTTTGTTTAGGTCACTCTGTATCCTATCCCTACCCTCCAGGGTATCTACCACTCCCCCCAGCTTAGTGTCGTCCGCAAACTTGCTGAGGGTGAAATCTACCCCATCCTCCAGATCAAAGCACAATGGATCGTGTAATGTGTCCAGGGTGGAAGCTGGAGGCATGAAGATATGCATTGCGGTCAGTTGGTTTATGTTAGTAATATTTAGGGAATATTGTTTTGCTGTAACTGAGAGTGGCTTTGGTGCTTTAAGAGCTGCCACTTTGTGCGCAACTGCAATGATTTTAGGAATTTTTAATTTAATTTATAATATTGAATTAGTTAAATTAACAACAACCTGCATTTTAAGCATATAATATTTATGCCCAAAATAGCTGCTTTTTTAGCATGTGCTAAATTAAAATGTTTGTGTCTTTTTTTTTTTTAATGGTGTAAGTAAGGGGATGAGAGAGGGGCATATTTATGCTGGAATTTTTTTAAAAAAATTTAATTTTTGCCAGTGATTTTTTAAAAATTTGACTGTTGCAAGAACTAAGCAGTTAATTAATAAAATAATGGCACCAGTATTTACGAGCATATGCTGTTTGAACATCCCCTGTTTAAAATTTATTGAAATAGTGAGTTGTTTTTATTTATTAGATGTTAAAGGTGCCACATAAATCAGGGGATTTACGGACGCCCGGCCCCACCCCTACACCTTTGAGAGCTTTTTTTTAGGAGGTGGGGTCAGCTATTGATTTTTATTAACACTTTTTTTGGAGTGTGAGGGGTTTTTGTTTGTTTGTTTGTTTGTTTGTTTGTTTGTTTGTTTGTTTGTTTGTTTTTTGACATATCGGGTTAGTTAGCTGATTATTTGATTTGCTGTTAATAAGAGCTTTAGGGGCATACTGGAGATCTTGATTTTACAATATTTACCGCAAGGGATTGATTTTTTTTTACGGTCTTGTTTTTGGCCGTGCCCTCTGTTAACTTTTTTAGGGACTAAATCACCTTTTTTGATTTTTTGATTTTGAAAGGTGTTTTGAGAAGCTTTTTTTTTTTTTTTTTTGTGTGTAGCAGCTTTTTCTTGTATTTATTAGGGAAGGCTTGGCTTACCAGTAAATGAGCTTATTGAACTTTTGTAACAGTGTTTTTTACGTTATAGCTATTAAATTTAGAGTATTTAAAGCAATTTTTATTTGCAGATGTAGCTTTTTTATGAAACGAGTTGGAAAGTTTGTGTTTATAAGGTTTTTATTTTTTTAATGATTTATAGCTTGCCATAATATTGTTTTATGTTGTAAGTAAGCATTAGGGCATTCCCCTAGGGCTTGCCGTTTTAAATGAAAACGTATTTGAATGTGCTTGTTAGGATTTATTATTTTAAAAATATTTTTATAAGGGTTTTTTTGTGCATTTTTTTTGTATATCTACAGGAAGTTTTAAGAGGATGTTTAATGGGAGACATTTTTTTAAGAGCAAAGCATAATTATTATAATTTATCTGAGGCACTGTGATAAGTTGTGGAAATTAGGTAATTATATATTTCGGGGTGTTGTTTTTTAAACTTTTTTTTTAGTGCCTGCGCTTGCTTAGGTTTTAGTATTTTATTTATTTGGTTGGTAGTGTGGGGGTTGGGTTTTTGTTTTTTTAATAGGATTTTTTTTGGGTTTTATAGTTACAGGAGCTTTGGGCGCAGTAGCCCGCAGCACCTTTTTTTTTTTAGTTAGCTGTTTTACTATTTGCTTGAGAGGAGCACAGGGGGAAGGATATTTTATTTTTTGATTTGATTTGTTCTTATTTTATACAGCTTTTGCATAACAGAGCATTGAGAGATCAAAGTTTTACATACCATTACTCTCTGCATTGTTACAAGCTTTGTCTGCCTGCATGGCAGCAATAATTCCCTGAGGAGCAGCTAATTGATTTGTATACTGAGACAACTGCTGCGGATAAATTGCATGGGACTGGCTTTTAGGGTTTTTTTTAGTACGTGTACTGCAGCTTTTGCGTTTTTACATTTTGCTTTTTAGATATGAGCTGTTTCCTCCCACTGTTCAGCTTTTTTGTGTGTGTGTGTTTTTTTACATTGCGCTGAGGGTTAGAGAGCAAATTAGCTTGAGTAAGACAGTGGGACATTGAAGATTTATACTTTATTTTTAGCTTTTGTATTTGATTTTGGCATGTTATTAATTGTTTATGCAGCTTTTTGGGTTTTTTGGTTAATTTTTAAAATTTTTTAGTAAGGGTTTTAGATATTAAAACAAGTTTATGTAAAGCAGCCAAACTTTTTTTTTTTTTATGATTAGGCTTTGTTTTTGTGAATTGTTTTTATTGGAGCATTAAGTTTGCATATGCTGTTTTATTTTTAAATGCTTTTTTAGACTATGGGTTTTTATTTAGGTTATTTACAAAAGTTTTTATGTTTGAGACTGGTTTTAGCGAAAGGAGGACAGGAGTGGCAACCTCTCGACCGCCTGAATTAGAACACATTTTTGAAGAGGCAGTGCTTTAAAGAAAAGAAAACGAGATGCTTTAAAGGCCATGAGACTTCTGGGGTGGCATTGCCACCTGACCAACCATCGAGCCCCAGAGATTCCATCCCATCCCCATTGATGCATCTTTCCCTTCTGGGACGGCCTAAGTCCACTCCGATTGGCGAAGGGGTCGCTCCATTCCTCCCTGTGTCCTTTCTGGGCCAATCCCACTCTCGGCGTGAAACGCACGCCGATTGGCGGAAGGGTCACCCCACCCCGCCTTGTGCCCTTTCTGGGCCAATCCCGCTCTCCTACTGGTGGAGAGCGGGTGGGAGGCGTTCTCGGAGGGATTGCACCTTTTATAATTAACTGTAATTATTAAACTACTAGTACAGAGTATTAATGTTGAAGATTGCTCTTGCTATATCCCTTCCCATGATTTTTTATGTTATTTGACTGCAAGTTAAACAATAGGTAAAATAAAAGGAACGTCTCATCCTAAATACCTATGTGCATTTAAAATTATATCTTACATTTACATTGTCTGAAAAAATTCTTTAAATCCCATGGCTTAAATGAAACTATGAACAGGACTGAATTTAAAGACTGCAAGATATAATAAAATGATGGCAGATCTTGTCACAGCATTTTTAATGCAATGATAAATATAGATGCATCCTTCATTAAAAGATATGGAGAGATCTATTTGAATACTATTTGAATACGATATTCTATAATTCTGAAATATTAACATAAACAGTTAATTACCAATCAATATTAACAATCCTTTATTTCGCATTTAAAAGAACTCCCATTCTAATGAATATACTCTGATAACACGTATCACAGTCACATTCCATTCAGCTCTATTTCCAGTGGGCTAAATTGTGCCACTTCGGTGCACTCTGCAGTTTGGACAGAGAGAGCACTGAGCAGAAAGGCACCAGGAGCTCCCTGGTTGGGCAGTGGGGACTGCAGCATACTGTTGCCAGTGCAGGATAGAGCCATTGGTCCCCCAATCATCAGATGATCCCTCTCCCCTCTTTTCAGTTAAACACTGTTCCCACAAACTGTAGCAGCCCCTCTTCACATTACAGCCAAGTGATTCTCTCTGTTAATACAATTATAAATCAGGAGTAGAAGCTTATCTTGCATTTGAGTCTGAAAACTGCAATCACCGTGGCCTCAGAATTTCTCACATCCTTTCTTCTTCCCTCTTCACTCCCCAGTGAATCCACTGACAATCCTTGACTGTATGAACTAAAAAGGGTCCTTACAAGTAAAGTACTCCAGGAATCTCAAGATATATTTTTCAATAGAGTTAATACTTTCTGTCATTTGAGTGCCTAAGTCTCTCTCTGTTGAAATCATTGCCTTTTTGTAGTAAAAGCGCAGTGTATGTATGTATGTATGACTGTGTATGTTAGTGAAAATTCCTAATAGAATCTGAGCAGCATGAGCTTTATACATCCTGTTTTTTCACATCACTTTTAAGCCAACCCTTCGGTATTGCTGAGAAATATATTTCCTTGGCCTTGATGTATTTCTGCAAAAATATTTGCATCCTATACCATATCCATGGCCATGTCTCACAATACAGAAAGACCTCAGCATCATAGATGGCTAATCATAATTTTTACAAAGACAAACTGAAGGAAAGAGAGAATTTCAACAATAATAATCCTCATGTATTACAAATATTTTAACCCGGGCTTTTAATTCTGGGCCTGATGCTGATCTCACTTACGTGAGTGTAAATCAAGAGTAATTTCACTGAAAGGCAGTGGAGTTACATTAATGTAAAACCACTATAAGATCAGAATCAGTCATTGCATGTCTTTATAGGATATAGAAAAATGACCGATGTGCATAGTAGGTTCTTCACATTAATCTTGGGATGGGAATAGAGGAGAAGGCATGCATAATACTGTTCCTTTTCCATGTCGCTGTTTTTGACTCTGTTTCGCTTGAGATTAAGTGTCCAGACCAAAGCCGTGGGTGGGATCAGCAGCAGAAGCTATAGTATGGGTACAATCTGATCTCACTTTACACCTGTGTAACTCCATTGGCTTCTGTTAACTTAGTCCAGGTTTACACTGGCATCAGGCCCAATGGAGTTACACCTGTTTGAAACTGGCGTGAGATGAGCATGAACCCTGAAGTGACATGCTTCTCTCTACATGCCCTGCCAAGGACTGGTGCACATAAACATCTCGTTAATGTTGCTTAACACAGTATTAGGTCCAACTTCCTTTTCCATCATCTACCTTCAGAGCTGCTGTAGAGCACAAGCAGGAGCCAGCAGACGATGGAATAGAGCTTCCAAATTAGCCATATATCGTGGGTTGTTGAAGGGCTAGATGGGAGCGCTAAGGGAGAGAGCTGAATGCAAATCTGGGGGCTGACAGTCCTGCAGATCACTGATCTTAACTTCCTGGCTAGTCTTCCATGGTCATCTTTGAATTTCTCTGTTCTTCTCAGAAAGCAGGAGGTAAAACCTATGGGTCCTTATGAAGTGCAAATAGGTATTTTCCTGTAAACTTGTGTAAATGTGTTAAATTGCACATTGGGCTACGCCTCCAACGGGCAATTTCTCAGCCATGTATTTTCGAGGTCAGAAGGGCAAAATAGCAGGCACCACGTGAGACACTTAGGCCCATCTACTGACATTAATTTTTATGCATTGCTCCATATTCATTTCAATATGGAGTTCCAAATGTGTCTTAATGCTGGCACTACGGGCTCTTAGAAGATATATAGCATAATTTGAACAGGCATATCCTGGCACTGATCTACAATGCAGAATACCCATTGATGCCAAATGATATCATGGAATTTCTGTACATGGGTTGAGTACTTAACACTGGTGTCAGGTCCAGCTCCCACAGAAATCAGTGGCAAAACTATCACTGACTTCCATGGGAGCAAGAGCAAGACATATTGTAGGTTGTTAAATATTTCAAAATATTTCCAGCATTACTGAACGTCTAACTCCTAGTTATTTTATTATCTTTATTAGCCATAATACATTTAATTAAATCTTTTGGGAGGAAATTTTGAATATTTTGACAAAATTTTAACCTTTATTCTAGTGTCAGTGCAAGATTATCTTGATGTATTTATGAATGATGGAAATCAATTGTCACAATGCACGTGCAATGGTGTGACAAAATCAGTGGGCCTCAATATGCAAGGAGGCATCTTAGGATACCAGCTGCATATGCATGCATGGTTTTGAAACAACACAAAAACTATTGCTATCTTTGACAATAATTGATATTTCAGTAAAAAAGAAATACAATCATGTAACTCAATCCAATACATCAGTAAGTCAAAATACAATAAATGGAGTCTTTTAAACCCCAATATAAAATGTACGCTTTTCATTCAGAGCTTTCAAATTTGCTTTTGATGTGACCTAATGGGTAGAGTATAATTAAAAATACTGTATATTTAATGGCTACATATAGCTCTACAAATAAGCATCATTGGTACTGTAGACATATATCAATTTTAAAACGATCTCAAATTTACAACCCATCAAATATTAATTATTCCGGTAATTCTATTTCACAAAAATAGATTCAATGAAATGTTAAAATAGTTATTCGATACTTTAGTTAATTTTCTACTGGCATCTGGATATGTAGAACTTCTTTTCTCATTAATCAAATTCTTCTTATGGGACCCTATTATTACATCTCCTATATTTTGTCGTCCTAAAATACTTTGCACTCCCCACAAAGGATATGAAAATTCATGAAAGGTCTGCAGAAGATATGTTTGTATTTTCTGATATAAATATAAATCAACCAAAGCTTACCTTTTTATTGTTACTCTAACTAGTGTTCAAAGTCTGTTTCAAAACTTCCTTCTGCTCGTGGATATTAACTTAACGGTATTTAAAAATGTGAGTAGATATACATGATTTTACAGTGTAGAGATTTAAATGTGTTTTAACTTTGATACATGTCTAGTAGTACTAGCCTATCTCCACGAAGAAGAATGGGTTCAAGAAAGATGATATCTTAATGATTTCATCATTATTGATGATTTTAATAGGGTCCTGACTTTGTAATTTTTGCCAATGCAGATTCCCAATGAAATGCAAGATTAAAGTGGTGAATGATATGTTTAATGTGACAGATTCTGAGTTGGTTCTTTAGGGATGATGGTTCATTTAATTAACAATAACATCACTCATGTTTTTGTAACACTTTTCATTGTGAAGGGCATTAAAGCGCTATAATTTTCTTCTTATACAACTGACGTGCAGATACCTCTGTGGTGGAGGATGACAGCCAGTTGAGACTTAGCGCATCGCACATCACTTGGGAGAGAGGAAATTTTGGTTAACTGTGTAAGAGCAAAACTCTGCTCTTATAATAAGGCCCATTAAAGCTTTAATTATCATGAAGAGCAGATAGGGCCTTTGTAGATAATGGCTTTGGAGATTTTATTCAAGGAAAACTCCCAGTGAAATCTTCCTATTGACTTCAATAAGGAGTACAGCATACAGAAGTCAATTGGAGTTTGCCTGAGAAAGAACTCCATAATTTGGCTCAATTATTTTAATTAAAATCGGAATTTTGGAACGAAGGGATCCTTAGGGCTACATTAGCCACAGAAGGGAGGGGGCATGTGAGAAAGGGGAGAAGCTAAGTGCAAAGGGGAGGGGTCCATGCTAGCTGGGGGTAGGGAATCACAAGGGGTGGGCGCTGGTGCTCAGGCACAGGGATCAGGAGGCCCATCAGCCCCCACTAACTCTGAGAGGAGAGAAGGGAGGAAAGTGGCAGGATGGTCCTGAGCGCCTACACTGGGCAGCTGGTAGTATGGACTGAGCACCCAGGACAGCTGTTGCAAAGTGATTAATTTAAACTATTTGGTTAAGCTAATATTTTATATTACTTTGGCTTGTTCACAAACAATCAATGGCTTTAGAAAAAAATCTGGGCAATAAATGTAGACCTTTTATTTCATGGCATAATGATGGTCTGGTAATGTTGTCTGTTAAAAGTAGCCCATAGTCAACAGTGCTCTGTCTTTTATTAGAAGAATGATGTCAAGATTATAATTAAAGCAATCCAGTCACGTGCTACTGCACAGAGCTTCCATGTGTGTATTGATTTTAAATGTACATTTATGCTTCCATCAATTACTTTGCCTTTGCCTAAGTAAATATTTAGCATTAATTCATACTTGCCCAAACTTGTTAGTGTAGGAGGTGATGGTATATTAAAATAAAAATAATCCATTTTCCACTTTTTTCTTTTGTGGTGGGGAAATTTACTTAAAACATTTTATTGAGGGTTTTTACTAATGTAGGGGACTTTGTCAGGATGCAGAGAGCGTACTGAAGTGTATATACAAGTGCCTAACGTTGGAAAAAATCAAACTGCTGATACTTCCACAGTAAATGCTGCACTTAAAACTAGTTTCAATATTCTAGGTACAGTGACACAAGAAATTTGACATGGCCCTTGAGGATGAGCTCTGTCTTAATTTCTAAAACTATTTGTGCTTGGTCTTGAACAATTGATGAAATTGCAAGTATTGTAGAATTGTATTAATAAAAGCAGTAAGCTGTCTGGCCCACCCAAAGAAGTTAATTTGCAAAGGATGGATTGGAACTAAGTGCTGCAGAGGTGGTGGTGTGGAAGAGTATTAAGCAGAAGAAAGAGGATGAGGGGTGAAAGCAGAACAGACTCTAGCTGAGGTAAGACATTAACAGTTGTGACTGGCAATTGCAGTGATTCTCAACCCGTGGGCCGCAAACAGCCCAATCAGCACACAGTCGCAGCCCATGTGACATCCTGCGGGCTATACAGGTAGTGTGTGTGTGTGTGTGTGTATTGTGTGGATGCAGTCCACATAGCATATAGAGAGCTGCATATGTGGCCCACAATGGTAAATAGGTTGGGAACGACTGGGCCATTGCCTTATAGGAGCTTCCCTGAACACTAAAACAAGATAGAAGTTAGAAGAAAGTGTCTTTGTGGTGGGTGACAAAGATTCAATACCTGGCTTTGCCACAGACTTATTGTATGATATTGGATGTTTCACTTGCACTCTTTTTATCAAGAAATGGTGGTTAACATTGATTTCACCACAGACACATGAACTGACCAATATGGTCAACATTTATGGACAGGCGAAGTAAGAAAAATTCTGCTTAAGAACTTTTTAGTCTGATTTAAAAATATTTAATTTGTTTTTGACATGTGACTAACAATGTTTTTAATTATTAAAAGCTTCAACTATTTAAACCTGAACATCTGGTTATATAATTGTCTCACCCCTCCAAAAAAAAATGTCATGCACATATGAAAATTTGATCTTAAAATATTTTAAAAAGTAAATATCCTTCAATTATAAAAACATAAAATCAATTTCTGCCAAATCTCGTTACCAGTGTTGATGATGATGAAGTACGTTCCTCAGCATGGTAACCCAGGAGCTGGTTTTCTTCTTCTGTGCACCGTCTCTAAAACCTGCCTCCTGAGAAGTATAATGCAATAGGGTAATCAACTAAGGTTGTAAATGAAATACCAAAACACAGTAAAAAGCGAAAGTGCCTTTAGCTATGGTTCTCCTGTTTGATGAAACTCATCTAACATAACACTTCTTTGTTTTTAGATGCCTTGTCTGGACCAGTTGTTGATCCACATGTAACAGCAGTTTGGGGAAAGAATGTCACACTGAAATGCATAATCGAAGTAAAAGAAACAACAATAATCGAAATCTCATGGGAGAAGATACATGGTAAAAGCGCACAGAGTATTGCTGTTCATCATCCAGAATATGGGTTTCCTGTTCAAGGAGAATACCAAGGAAGAGTATCATTTAAGAACTACTTACTTACCAATGCAACTATCATCCTAAACAATATAAGTTTCTCTGATTCAGGAGAATATGTATGCACAGCAGCTACATTTCCACTAGGAAATGCTCAGTCATCAACAACTGTAACTGTATTGGGTATGTTTGCTTCTTAGCTTTATTTCTGATTCTTTTTAACAAACACAATGCCACCCCTTTCCCCACCCCCCACCCCCAAAACAAAACAAGCTTCATAGGCCTTGGCTACATGGAGACTTAGTGTGTGACAAGCTGAGGTGTGAATCTACAGTGCACTAGCTTGCCACATACTAATTGGCTATGGTTACCTTCCTGCTGTGCACTGAAAGGTCTGTTGTAGGTTTTAATAGATTGCTCTTTCAAATGCTGTTAGTGGGCTCCAGCTTCTAAAGGAAGTGATCCGGTGTCCTTAATGCAGTAACTTGCAAAATGATGTAACTTATTCTGCAGCCTCAAGTTTACTTCAAAAATCCTCTTGGCTGACTTAGGAGACAACACAGAGCAGTTGACTCAGGTGAAGCTTTTTATCTGTAGATGTAGCCCCATCCACAAGAGGTCTAAAGACTTTTTGTTTCAGCCATTCTTTGTGATTTGGGGTGGAGTTACGTGTATTAAATCACAAAATCAAAGTGCTCTATATCAAATCATCCAAAGGAGACTAGTGTATGGATTTGTTTTTTAATTTACGTAATCAATTGGGCCTGAGGTACAAGAAGGAGAAAATAGACATTGAATGACTCAACTCATATACTGGGTAGTGCTTGCTGAGTGAAGAGATGCTCTGATGGGTTACGGTGGGCTGAGATGAAATTGTTGCTACTTCAAATGCTTGACAAATATGTACTAAAATGCTACAGTTTTAATTGACTTTCAAATACCAGTATGTTTAAAATGAAGTGAGGTGAAGGGACTCATGAGGTGCAGAGATTCATGGCTTTAGTCTTCTGGTATCCCAAGTGAGGACCAAAACACCCTCCCTTTCGAAGAAGCCAATCTTTTAAGTGTGAAGTAACGCACATTGGAAAACATAATCCCAACTATAAAATGATGGGGTCTAAATTAGCTCTTACTGCTCAAGAAAGAGATCTTGGAGTCATTGTGGATAGTTCTCTGAAAACATCCACTCAATGTGCAGCAGCACTCAAAAAAGCTAATAGTGTTGGGAATCATTAGGGAAGGGATATATAAGACTGAAAATATCATATTGCCTCTTTATAAATCCATAGTATGCCCACGTCTTGAATACTGCATGCGGATGTGGTCACCCTATCTCAAAAAACATATACTGGAATTGGAAAAGATACAGAAAAGACCAATTAAAATGAAGAAGGGTATGGAGACGCTTCCATATGAGGAGAGAGTAATCAGACTGGGATTTGTCATCTTGGAAGAGAGATGACTAAAGGGGATATGACAGGCCTATAAAATCATGACTGGTGTGGAGAAAATACATAAGGAAGTGTTATTTACTCATTTTCATAACACGAGAACTAGTGGCCCTAAATGAAATCAATAGACCACAGGCTTAAAATGAACAAACACACAGTCAACCTGTGGAACTCCTTGCCAGAGGAAGTTGTGAAGGCCAAGACTATAATGGAGTTCAAAAAAGAACTAAAGTTCATGGAGGATAGGTCCATCAATAGCTTTTAGCCAGGATAGGCAGGGATTGCTGTTTGCCAGAGGCTGGAAATGGCTGATAGGATGGATCACTTGATGATTACCTGTTCTATTTATTCCCTCTGAAGCACCTGCCATTGACCACTGTCTGAAGGCAGGATGCTGAGCTAGATGGACCATTGGTCTGATGTAGTACAGCTGTTTATGTTCTTAAACGGTAAAACAGCCAAGTCTCTGCATTCTCTGAGGACTCGTGTGTGCCCTTCTGCAGTCCCTGGAAATCTACATCCCAGCTCCCAGGAGAAAGCACTAGTGGTAGCCCTTCACACCATGACTGCCTACTGCCTACCCACCCTTCTACCAATGGCCACTAGAACCCACCAGAAACAACAGAGGTCTTGGAGGCCTGCTTCCCAGCCTCAGCCTCTACCACCTCCTCAATCCTTTTCCAGCCACAGGCTGAGGGTCGCTTTTGACACGTGGGTTGAGATCTGTGAACCACCTTCGATGCCAACTATCTTGCCGCCTGTCATCTTGGGAAGTTGCTTTGCCTTCTTTGTTTACAGTTGGGCAAGGTCATTTTGGACAGTTGAATACTGGAGGACATCCATTACGGATACTCCATAGAGTTTCTTTCCTTCCCACCTTATCGCCTCCCACATGATCTCCTTTGGGTGTTCCCTCCCACCAACTGATTCTCCAGCAGGTAACGGATTCCCTGCTCCTCAAGGGTGTGATACAGAGCATCTGCCTCAATACCAAAGGAAGGGATTCTACTCACCATGTTGCCTCATCCCAAAAAAGGGTAGAGGCCAATCGTGGATCTTCATCAGCTAAATATAATCATCAGGAAGCTAAAATTCCCTTGGTCCAAGATGAAGCGTGGTTTATGGCTCTTGACATAAGACTCCGACTTCCATATGGACATCACCCATCTCTCAGGAAGTTCCTCTGCTTCATGGTTGGGCACCACCTCTTCCCAATTTCACATCCTTCCCTTTGATATAGTGACAGCACCATGGGTTTTTACGAAGGTGTTCATCAGCAGAAGCCCAGATATGATGCCAGGGACATACGGTATTCCCTTACCTGGATGACTGGCTTCTGGTGGGGGTAAATGTGACAAGAAGTTGTCTCCATGAGCCAGTCTCTTCAACGCCTTCTGGCCTCCCTAGGGGTCTGTGTGAACAAAGGTAAGTCCATTTTGTCACCCACACAGATGGTAAACTTGAAAGGGGCAAAACTGGATCCCGTCTCTGTACAAGCCTTCCTCCCAGCAGACCATTTTTCCATGATGAGTGCCCTGATTGCCCGCTTTCGCTGCAAGCCCTGCATCACAGTCCTCCAGTGACTCTTTTGAGGCACATGGCAGCCTGCACCTATGTGACACCCATTCACACCACACCCTTGTCCCTAGGATGCTGTCACTGACTTACTGTCAGTAAAGAGCAGTTGCAGAGTGGCTTCCTCTCTAGCTGGAATCTCCATTTTCTGGAATAGGAGGTTACCTTCTGTGTTCTGGGAGCCCCTTTGATGATACATGCCGGGTTGGCCATTTTTGCAGCAGCGATAGGGATAAGTTAAATCCCTCATCAGCAGAGTGTCTTTCACCTTTGAGCACCTGGGAGCTGGGCCCAGGATTTTGCTGCTTTAAAGGGGACTGGGTTTAAACTAATCTTAGAATCATAGAAGATGAGGGTTAGAAGGGACTTCAGGAGGTATCTAGTCTAACCCCCTGCTCAAAGCAGGACTAACTTCAGCTAAATCATCCCAGACAGGGCTTTGTCAGGCTGGGCCTTAAAAACCTCTAAGGATGGAAACTCCGCCACCTCCCTAGGTCACCCATTCCAGTGCTTCACCACCCTCCTAGGGAAAAACTTTTTTCTAACATCCAACCAAGGCCTCCCCCACTGCAACTTGAGACCATTGCTCCTTGTTCTGTCATCTGCCGCTACTGAAAACAGCCTAGCTCCATCCTCCCTGAAACCCCCTTTCAGATATTTAAAGGCTGCTGTCAAATCCCCCCTCATTCTTTTCTTCTGCAGACTAATGGTATGTTCTTTGTGACAAATGTCCCATGAATTCACCCGATCCCCCTTGTTTTCTTTCCCCTGAGCAGGATTTCCAGTTTTGAAACCAGATTTGATATCCCGGCTGGAACAAGGGGAAGTGCCCTGGGCCCCAGGTCACCCAGGATCAGAGAAAAGAGAGATCCCGCAAGATCTGTGCACAGGTGAGAAACCATTCAGCCATCTCAGAATCTCTCAGTGCTTCCTGCAAAGATTTTGTGAGCTCTCTTAATCTCAGGATTCTCCCCTGCAAGTGTTGTACCCTCACTGAAGATCTCAACCACAGCTTCCAATCCATTATGACTGATGCCCGGGTGACGGAGCCCCCCAGGATTGGGGTTTTGGACCCACATGGGGCACAGCAGGTCAGGACTCTAGTGCTCAGAGTCTGCCCCCCCCACTCCCGGCTCTCCACACACCCATGCAGCCGTCTCCTGTATCTGGCCTCACAGCATTCAGCCTCCCTGCTCTGGCCGAGCTCCCCCTGTGGGTGCCCTGGGCCGGGACTCTGGGGAGCCCTACATGCTCCCAAAGGGGCCATGCCCCTGCCTCGCAGTCAGAAGCGATTCACAGTCAGTGTGGGAGTCGGACGGGTTTATTAGTTCTCAGGTCACAGCATAGACTTTGTTAGCAGCTTCATTAGAAGTTACAGCAGCGACTAACCAAGGAGCCCCAGAGCCCCATCCTTGGGCTCTGCTTCTGTGTGAACCCACACAGGGGACTGGTCCTTCCACCCAGGCACCCACAGAGCTGTCCCCTGGCCCCTCCCCAGTCTTTTGTCTCCTTCCCAGGCAAGGTGGCCACCCTTCCTTCTCTCCGCCTGCCGCAACCTGTTGCAGCTGGCTGACCAAGGAGGACAAAGGGGTCTGGTTGGCGGACATGTGGCTGGGGATGGCCCTTCCACCCTCCAGTGGCCTCTGCAATGATCACACACCCGGGAGTCATCATTGAAATACCTGAGTAACATATGCGGGAAACTGAGACACACACACAGCGCTCAGAGAAAACCCCACGAATACCTCCACTTCATCACAGCCAGGCAGCAGCTCTTTTCCTGACCTCCCTTCCCTGTGAGTCTTTGGATGGATGTGGTGGCAGAACTGATCCCTCTTTTCTCTCCTCATGGGGAAGATTTGGGGGGAATTCTGTTCCTGATTTTTTTTCTTTCTCTCCTGCACTTATTTTGGTTTGCTGTCCCCTTTTCCACTCCTGTGTCTGAGCTTTCTCTCTCTACCCCAGCAGGTGATGGGACGGTAAGTGAGATCGAGGAGCAGAATCTTCAGCCAGAAGATGCTGAGCAAGTGAAATCACTCAGGGATTTATCACAAAGATCTAAAGTGAAGGTGTCCAGGAATCGTGAGCAGGAAAATGCCTCCAAGAGTCAGTACAGGCCAGAGAGGCAGCAGGGAAACCAGCCAGGGGAGAACGTGGGTGAATCTATTAATTGCTGGCAAACTCACACAGACCTCAAAGAAACCACAGCCCAGCAGAGAATCCCCATGGGAGAGAGAAACAGTGTATGCACCTAGTGTGGGAAAAACTTCAGTTACCTCTCAGCCCTTATTACGCACCAGAGAATCCAAATGGGAGAGAGGCACTATGAATGCTGTGAATGAGGGAAAAGCTTCAGTGACAGCTCAGCCCTTATTATACATGAGAAGGTGCACCAGGGAGGAAGACTCTATGAATGCTCTGCGTGTGGGAAAAGCTTCACTCAGGGCTCGGCCCTTATTCGGCATCAGAGAATCCACACAGGAGAAAGACCCTACACACGTACAGCGTGTCAGAAACAGATCAGTGACAGCTCAGCCCTTATTAGACATCAGAGAACCCATCCGGGAGAAAGGCCCTATGAATGCGCTGAGTGTGAGAAAAGCTTCACCAACAGCTCACACCTTATCAGGCATGAGAGAATCCACACAGGTGAGAGGACCTATATCCGCTCAGAGTGCGGGAAAAGCTTTGTCGTGAACTCAAACCTTGCAGCGCATCAGAAGATCCACAAGGATGATCAACATCATAAAAAACTTGCCTTAGGGCCGACAAAAGAGATTTTTTTTCCTTGAATATTTTTGCTGATTCCCACATGGTGACTTTTGAGGCTATTTGCACCATTTATGTCACTGTGGTCTCCCAGGTGCCCCAAGAGAGATGGACAGTCTTACATTTTGCAGCTTGTCCTTTTTTGGGTGAATCCTGTGGTCCTTTCTATCAACTCCTTTGTCCCATGAATCATGGCAGTATATATCCCTCCTACCAAGAATCTCTATCAGCCCCAGGTGGGAGAGATATGGGTGACCTATACTAGCTACATCAAGGTAAAAATCTACCTGGGTCTTTTCTCCACTGGATTTTCCATGGAGTTAGCTACCCCAATTTAGCTATCCTGATGTTAAAACAGAACTATTCTTGCAGTTGACACATAGCTGACGCACAATGGCCATGGTTATCTACCCATTTCCTCATCATCTCACCAAATCCCTATCACTTGTCCTAGTCTAAACCAACCTGGAGCATCACACTTATACTGTGGCTCATACTGCAAATCAATTCTTGGAGTTACCAAGTAATTGCTCTGGGTTGTGCTGAACAGCAGTTATTTTTTGTACCATTTTTCTCATGTAAAATATATTTAAATATATCAAAGAGCAGGGGCAGGAAAAAAGTGTCATTTCACCCTCTGGGACACCGGCAAGAGATGAGGTGGGTCGGAGGAATTCTCTCCTCCCCATCACCCCAGCAGTGTCAATTTCTTCAAGAGCAATGTAGAGTTGATTTTCTTCGCATTCTATCCCTCCACCTCCCAAAGTATCCCACGATGCAGTGTCCTCGGATCTCTAAGCTTTATAATCACTCTTGGATGTCTTTGATCCTAAACCAGACTCATTAGTTCTTCATTTAGTTTTGCTTTTTTTCCCTATACCCGTCGGTGATGACGTGCAAGAAGTTCAAGTGTCGCTCAGTTAACAAGGGATAATACTCCGTGCTATTGGACATGCCACCAAGGAAACGGTGCTGTTTTTAAATCTCCATTCTGAAATGGTGAACTGCAGCACACCCTAAACAGTGCAACGAACTGAGATAACCGAATACAACTACAGTGTTCTCCAATTGTTTAGATCGGTCTCAGATGATCTGGGAAGATAATTCCACGGTAAATGACTTGGAACTGGGAAAATGTTAAGTATGTTGGTTCCGAAAGAAGTTGTGACTCAGGCCCTACAAGAGGTTACCCCTGCAGAGAGTTCCTAGCTTTTCCTGTGATTTGGGAAATGCTGTCCCAAATGATGCAGATGTGGAGGAAATGGATGCAGCAGTGGTGTCGAACTCACCTTTTGTTGGTGCTACAAATGTGTGTAAAATGAAATCACTGTGAAATGTGAGATAGTGACAAAAAATAACTATGATCGAAAAGAAACCCCCACCTCTGGTAGCTTCTGGAGATTCAGATCCAGGCCTGTATCTAGTGCCTAATTTACACCTGTGCCATCAGATTAAAGAAATGAACTGGGCATATTTTGGGGGTGCTTTTCCTCATTAACACTGCAGAGATTTTGGGTAGTTTGGAGAAGTGATGCAGATACAAAAGACAAGAGCAAAACTAAGGGTTTGTCTCTACTACAAATCTAAATTGACTTAAATTATCCCACCAGGCATCCTGAACTCTATGTTAATGATGCTTTTTGCCCTTTAATTAAATTAAGGAGGGAGACCCTGCCTGCCCACTAGATATTATCCAGCTACCAAGGCTGATTGCAGGGATAAACGCTTAGGAAGAAAACAATGACGTTTTAAAGTCCTTTAAAACAAATCATATCCCTCCTATCTGCTCTGGTAAAGGTGAGAAGACGCAGAGGAAAGGGAGTCAAAGCCATTCCCTCAGGGAAGAATTTTCACTGCCTCCATGCTGGGTGTTGTCATTATAAGGGAAAGAAAGACAAACACTTTGTCTAGCACCACGGCTGCCAC
Source organism: Emydura macquarii macquarii (assembly GCF_026122565.2). Taxonomy (NCBI): domain Eukaryota; kingdom Metazoa; phylum Chordata; order Testudines; family Chelidae; genus Emydura; species Emydura macquarii. The sequence goes on from NW_027133765.1 coordinate 21,570, forward strand.
CATCCCATATTCACTTTTTGTCTCTTTAGGACTCAGAGGTTTTAGCTTTTTCTCCTCAGGAACTGGAAAGCCCAGAGATATGTGCTAGCATTTGGAAATTATCAGGTAACGTCTCTTTGAGAGGCAGCAGTCAGGTCGACTGAGCGGGTCTTCACTGACAGCTCAGTCGTTCCAGAGAAAGAGATCTGACAGTAGCAAATTTGCCACCGTCAGTGTAGACTTAGCCTGAGTAACGCATATCAGGCTTAGTCTGAAAGTTAGTGAAAATAACAGATCTTATTGTATGACATGAAAACAAATATAATGTATCATGGAACTGGCCGCACTAAAGAAATAGTTTGCTACAGAGAAACCGCTCGTTTTCCCCTGTCTATGTCAGAGACACAAGGTGGGGAAGGTAATATCTTTTACTGGACCAACTTCTGTTGGTGAGAGAGACACGCTTTCGATCTTTACCCTGGCTTGAGCGTCTTAATTACTAAATAAACAGAGGGGTCTGTGACGTGTCGGTTTCTGATGTCACCTCTTAGCACCGACCTTTGCTGCTGGGTTTTTGGGATGGCTTTGGGAGCCCCTCACTTATTACGAGGACTCTTGCCCCTCCAAAGGTCTCCACGATCTACTTAGGTGGCCAGCTTCCGAGGCCGGGGACACCGACGTTATGCTCGGATGCGCCCCCCGCAGCACAGACACCCCAAAACAGAAAAGAAACAAAGAAGGACATGGGGGTCGGTTGTCAGTGAAAGCATGTAATAGCTACACATTGTCTGGACAATGCGTAATAACTGTTCAAACCACGTATATGTAGCGGCAGGCCTTGAGCGGCTGCATACATCAATGTCATATCACACACGCAGCGTTTTCACTGGGAAAAAAGGAACCGAGTTCAGGAAAGCAAGGCACCCGTCGATCAGCGCAATTTCCTTTCCTTCACTCCAAAAATGCAGAGCGACCTGGCCAGAGGCACCATGTGGACCCTGGATACAGAACGGGATACGGCGAATAGGGGCGACCTCCCCGGACCCCACACTTTGGGGGACCCCGCAAGCCAGCCGGGCCCTCCCCGCTGTCACCACTGCTACTGATGGGAGTGGGGGGGGAGAGGGGGAAACGGGCCCACAGATTCCCCCCCCCCACGCGGGGCACTACCACTGCTCCTGCCGCCGGGGGGGGGGTGGATTTGCCCCATGCCCCGCACCCCCTGAGGGACAGCCTTGTCTGGAGTCGTAGGTTATAGCTCTGATTCCACTCAGGGGGGGGTGGATGGATATTGTTCCTGCGGTGCAACGTTCCCCCATTGCTCACATGACATCATCATATGCGGGAAAAAGCCTCTGCTTCCCTGTCTGGTCCCCCTCTCAGGACGCAGCATAATCTCACCGGCTAACAAGGCGTCCCCCCGTGTTAGCCACATTCACCACCCTCCGTCCCCTGGCGGCTGGCAGACCATGCCATGGGTATCAAAACTGCTGCCAGCTGCTCGCCTGGCACACACTGCTTGTGCAAAACACAGCACGTGGCCGCTGATTTCTGAATGGTTCGGGGTTGTAAAGCTGTAGCCCAGCCCTGCCCTCCCTGCCACCCCAAGCACAGGAATGGCTCCGTGGCCATGCTTTCTGCCAGCTGGGCTCAGGGCTCTCCTGGCTGGGGGATGAGGGAGCAGCCTGTAACCCCCCAGCCCTGCAGCTGGGATTGGGGTGTCTGCAGTGCAGGGGGAGTCCGACCTTGTCCTGCTGCCTGAGCTGCTCCAGCCCCCCCATTTACTGTAGCCCCCAAAACTCTGCCTGGATCCCCCCGACACCCCATAAACCACTCGTAGCCCCTCCCCCAGCTTCTCCCAAAACTCCTCAGACCCCCGGGAAGGTGCCGAGGGGCAGCAAATCTTGAGTCCAGTATGGGAAAATCCTACCCAGGGGGGAGCAGAGAGTGGAAAACCAGGCCCCACCCTCACCGAGCCTAGCCCATGGGGGTACAAGGGGTAGGGCCCACAGAGGGGAAAGGGTGGAAGTTCTTGGGGAGATGGGACTCCAGGGGGTTACTGTGGCCATGGGGGTGTCACTGTGAGGGAAGGGACAATGGGGTATTGCTGTGATGGGAGGGACTGTGAGGGGGAAAGTCACGGGGTGTCAGTGTGAGGGGTAGGGTTGCAGGGTGTCAGTGTGAGAGAAGGTTTACAGGGTGTCAGTGTGAGGGGGAGGGGCTGTGAGTGGGAGGGTCATGGGGTGTCAGTGTGAGAAAAAGTTTACGGGGTGTCAGTGTGAGGTGGAGGGGCTGTGAGGGGGAGGGTTACAGGGTTATAGTGACGGAGGATGTGGAGAAAGCTGAGGTACTCAATGCCTTTTTTGCCTCTGTCTTCACAGACAAGATCAGCTCCCAGACTGCTGCACTGGGTGGCACAGAATGGGAAGGAGGCGAACATCCCGCAGTGCTGAAGGAATGGGTCCAAGACTATTTAGAAAGATTGGACATTCACAAGTCCATGGGGCCGGATGCAATGCACCTGAGGGTGCTGAGGGAGTTGGCTGAGGTGATTTCAGAGCCATTGGCTATTATCTTTGAAAGCTCGTGGCAACAGGGGAGGTCCCTGAGGACTGGAAAAAAGCAAATCTAGTGCCCATCTTCAAAAAAGGGAGGAAAGAGGATCCAGGGAACTACAGACCGGTCAGCCTCACCTCAATCCCTGGAAAAATCATGGAGCAGGTCCTTAAGGAATCCATTTTAAGGCACTTGAAAGAGAAGAAGGTGATCAGGAACAGTCAACACGGATTCACCAAGGGAAAGTTATGCCTGACCAACCTGATTGCTTTCTATGATGAGGTGACTGGCTCTGTGGATGTAGGGAAGGCGGTGGATGTGATATACCTTCACTTTAGTAAAGCTTTTGATACGGTCTCTCACAGTATTCTTATCAGCAAGTTAAAGAAGTATGGGTTGGATGAATGGTCTATAAAATGGATAGAGAACTGGCTAGAGCATAGGGCTCAACGAGTAGTGATCAATGGCTCCATGTCTAGCTGGCAACTGGTCATAAGTGGAGTTCCCCAGGGGTCGGTCCTGGGGCCAGTTTTGTTCAACATCTTTATTAATGATCTGGAGGATGGGGTAGGTTGCACTCTCAGCAAGTTTGCGGACAACACTAAGCTGGGGGGAGTGGTAGCTACCCTGGAGGGTAGGGATAGGATACAGAGTGACCTAAACAAACTGGAGGATTGGGCCAAAAGAAATCTAATGAGGTTCAACAAAGAAAAGTGCAGAGTCCTCCACTTAGGAAGGAAGAATCCCATGCAAAGCTATAGACTGGGGACTGACGAGCTGGGCAGCAGCTCTGCAGAAAAGGACCTGGGGGTAACGGTGGATAAAAAGCTGGATATGAGTCAGCAGTGTGCCCTGGTTGTCAAGAAGGCTAATGGCATATTGGGCTGCATTAGGAGGGGCATTGCCAGCAGGTCACGGGAAGTGATTATTCCCCTCTATTCGGCGTTGGTGAGGCCGCATTTAGAATATTGTGTCCAGTTTTGGGCCCCCCACTACGAAAAGGATGTGGACGAGTTGGAGAGAGTCCAGCGGAGGGCAACCAAAATGATTAGGGGACTGGAGCACAGGACTTATGAGGAGAGGCTGAGGGAACTGGGCTTGTTTAGTCTGCAAAAGAGAAGAATGAGGGGGGATTTGATAGCGGCCTTTAACTACCTGAAAGGGGGGTCCAGGGAGGATGGGGCTAGGCTGTTCTCGGTGGTGGCAGATGACAGAACAAGGAGCAACGGTCTCAAGTTGCAGGGGGGAGGTCTAGGTTGGACATTAGGAAAAAGTTTTTCACTAGGAGGGTGGTGAAGCACTGGAATGGGTTACCTAGGGAGGTGGTGGAATCTCCATCCTTAGAGATTTTTTAAGCTGAGGCTTGACAAAGCCCTGGCTGGGATGATATAGCTGAGGTTAGTCCTGCTTTGAGCAGGGGGTTGGACTAGATGACCTCCTGAGGTCCCTTCCAACTCTAATGTTCTATGATTCTATGATTCTAGGGTGTCAGTGTGAGGGGGAGGGTTATGGGGTGTCAGTGTGAGGGGGAGGGGCTGTGAGGGGGAGGGTTACAGGGTGTCAGTGTGAGAGGAGGGTTACGGGGTGTCAGTGTGAGGGGGTGGGGCTGTGTGGGGGCGGTCATGGGGTTTCCACTCACCTGGGTTTGAAATGTTTTTTTTTCCGAGTAGCTAGTGGGGAAGGGAGAGAGGAATGCCCACAGCTGCCCGAGTCCCAGGCTGGGGTCTCCTGAGTGGTGGAAATGTCCCTTGCTCACTGCTGCTCTCATGAGAGCTTTCTGCTCCAAAGGCTCCAGAATCCTGGGGGTACGGAGGGTGTCGCTGCCCAGTCTGAAATGCAAGGGAGGATCCTGGAAGGGGAGGAAGGCATAGAAAATAGAGAGGAAAGAAACAGAGAGAAAACACCTCCTCTCTCTCCCTTCCCCTCCCAACAAGAAATGTTATAAGTGGGGACGCTCCCCACCATGAACAGCAGAGAAAACACAGATATTGGCCACACCGTGAACGATAGACTCGATGCCTCACATCCCGGTGAGAGCAAAGAGCCAGCGGAGCGAGAATTGTGGGCTACGGTGATTTCTTTCCCAGACGTTGGAAAAATTTGCAGCTCTGAGACCTGGCTCGGGGCTGACCAGGAGGAAGATCTGAGTTAGCAGCAAACGTGTGTGTTTGCATCAAAAGCATGGCTTCCCCAGTGAGGAATGACACCCCGTGACAGGCAGGGACACGCACCACTGTGCTAACGAGGCAGAAGTAAGGAGCTGCTTTTGCACAGGCCCTGAGGGGAATCAGACAGGGGAGCTCCTCCATGAGCTGTGGCTGCCAGGGGAGCCAGCTGGGAAGGGAGTTGGTCTGGGATCTGGGGGTGGGGGGTTGCAGCAGAGAGACGGGCCAGACTAGGGGGGGTTTGTCCCAGGACTGCTGGGGGCTTTGCCAGCAGGTTGGGAGGTGGCAGTAGGGGGCAAAATCATGCAACCATAAACGAAATCCAACCCCACAGTGCATCGGGCAGTGTCCTTTGCCTCAGTTTCCCACCTTGTAGTGGAAAGTCTGACAAATGCCCCTTTAACATATCAGACCCTTCGCCCTCCATCGCAGTCCCCACACAGTTTGCTGTGCTTGGCTTGTGACAACGCCAAGTTCAGAGGTGTGTGCACAGAGGTTCACTTCCCCCCTCATAAGTCTCTATGGTGGCTGTGTGGACCGGCCGTTTGGCGCTGGTGCTTCTGCCATGTTCTGAGGTTCCCCTGCTTTACCCAGGTCTTCAGTCGCTTCATCTCTTACTGATTTCCCTGGGTAGCAGGGAGCCTCACTGCCAGTACAGCCTCCACATTGTCTTTCCTTTCACCGCTATCCTGACACCAAGTGCAAGACAGAACCCCCAGAACTGCTCATCAGTGATCCAGCTCTGATCATCATTGAACAGCAACTACAACTCAATGTTTAATTAGCTCTGTCTTTAAACACTGAACAGGGAAAAGTCCAAGCATGTCTAGGACTCTTTAGGCACCAATCACACAACCACATAGGAACACCTGCCCCCACCCCCTCTCCCTTTTGCTGGGTTTTGGCACCCCTGCCCCCTGCTCGGCGAGGAACGTTCAGTTCAGGGTCCCCTCAATCAGTTGTATGCAGTCCGATAAAAGATATTCCCTCATCCACCGAGCCCCTCAGTCAGGGCAGGCTATGTATGTTCTGCTCCCCTTTACTCATACAATAAGAATAACAGCATTTCATTGCACTCAATAGTAAAGTGATTTGTAACCCCATCAAAGCAGCTCCATCATGCTGCACACCAAGGCAGAGTAGGCGTGTCTACACAAACACAGCCTGTTCCTGACGTCTTTTCCCCCAGCTCATCACTAGATGGGAGAGAAGAGCTCAGTCAGACCCTGCTTACACTAATGTTTAAAAACTCCTTTTTGTCCCTACCTCTGCTGTACCTAGAGTTCTCTTTCTGTCCCTTTTTAAGCCAGTCAGATGAGGTGGCCGAGTGGTTAAGGTGATGGACTGCTGATCCATTGTGCTCTGCACGCATGGCTTTGAATCCTATTCTCATCGCATGTGTTTATCCTACACAACCACTTCCCCCTTTAGTGTGGTGACAGCCCTGTCCCTGTTACTTCCTGTGCAAAAAAACACCTCCAGAAACTGGAAAGCCTTCATAAAGGGTTAAAATCATTTGCTGCATCCCTGCTTTAAATAAACTACATGCAAACACTAGACTCTTAACAGAGTTCTGTATTTCTTCGTTTTTAATCTCAAAAAGTAGCATACACATAATCTGCCTCAAACACCATCTGCCTCCCCAAATTATTGAAACGACCGAGTCCTCAGCAAGCCCATGACAGTGACACACGGCTAGAGCGTCTATGCCAAGCTGTTCCGAAACAGCAAGTCAAACATTTTCTCTCTGCTTCCCTTGGAGCGGTTTGACAGGGAAAACAAAATAAAAAAATTTCTGCTAAAAAACCAATCCTGGTCTGTTTTGGCACTCCGATCTGAATGTATTATTATTTTTCTCTTCTGATTTTTGGATTATTTCAGGCTTTGGATGGCAAACCCCCCCACACTTTTCAATTGTTAAGCACAAAGTGAAAAAAGCTGCTGCCGGGGTGGGGGGGGATAGGGGGTTGGAGTGGAAGGAGGCGCTGCCGGTTGAGATTGAGCAGCACCATGCATAAGAGGGGGCTGTGGGGCAGGACTGAGGAGCAGCGTGACGAGGAGGGGGCTGAGGGCTGGGATTGAGGGGCACTGGGAAAAGGGGGCCCTGGGTTGGGACTGAAGGGCATCGTGGTTTGGGGATCCAGGTTGTGGGGGGTGAGGAATGGAAGAAATAAGGACTGGTTATAAAAGCAGGGAGCCAGAGTCGCTGGGGTTCAGGGAAGCCGTTGTTGCCCTGCGGGGTGCAGCGCGCTGGTGGAGAACTTGCTATGTGTGGCTCAGGTACAGGCTCAGTCCCTGCCGTCTGCAGGCGATTTTCTTTGTCGTTTCATATCCAAAAAGCACTTTTCCTCCAGGATCAGGCATGGAGCCCCTCACCCCCCCATTCCCGCTGACAGGGGGAAAGGGTGCTGCTCATCATTTAAGTGGGGTAGATTGGATCTCTGCGTCTCAAGTGCAGGGCACAAACTGACCCCTCACAACCTCCTCTGCACAGGATCTGACTCTGCTGCAAAGCTACTGTCCCTGAGCCAGAAGCGCCCCCAGAGAGCAGGATGGGCCAGCAGGGAGGAGAGGGGAAGCTGGGTGCATGTGGCTTTGAGGCCGCAGGATGCTCTGGTCAAAGCAGGGCTTGGGGTGTAACACACGGGGGGCCTGCCTTGGTGGGCCTGTACCTCAATGTGCCCTTTGACTATAAATCCCAGGGGTCCATCCTCATCTTCTTGTCTTTCTGTTCGGGGCAGCCCTGGGGAGGGCTTGAGGGGGTGAGAGCCACCCCAAAATTTGCCATAGCCACCCTAAAGCCACCTCTCCCAGCGCAAAGGTCAGAGCTGGGTGCCTGGAAGGTGGGAAAGCGTGCCCCAGAACCCCTGCTGCAACCTCCTCCCTGCTCGCTGACACCGACAGGCATGGCAGGAGGCTGCGGGGGAATTGGCTCCCCCACCGCCCCTCTGAAGGCAGCCTGTATTATTGTATATATACAGCACAGTAAGAGAGAGTCACTCACTTGCTTTGTCTTTAGTATTCCCCTGAAGCATCAGCAGCAATTCCATGCAGTCGAGCAGGGCCCTGAAAACGAGCCAGGCCCATGACCCAATACACGTCCTCTCACTGAACTTCCCTGTCTGGTCGCTATCAGATGACAGTTCTGAGCACCTCTTCTCTTCGGGTAGGTCTACATCGACTGGATCCATTCTGCGGGATCGAGTGAGCAGCCGCGGAGACCCGCTCAATCAATCTGGAAGTCGATGGTGTTAATCCACCCCCACAAAAAGAGTAACGCTGCATCGACCAGAGGGCATTTCCAGTTGGCGCAGCGTAGTGGGAATGCCACAGTCAGTAGGAGTTAGGAAGTCGACAGGCAATATGCACACTACTCTACAGAGTTTGTGTATCTCCTGTCGACAGCCGCCAAAATTTGCCAGCAGCGTAGACCAAGCCTTCCAAACACCATCAAAAGAGACCCCCCAAAAAATCACACCGACCTCTTTCAGCACCTCAATATCTGTGGCTCTGGGTGTTAAATGGAGTGGGTGGGATCTCTGTGGACTAAACAAATAGTACAGAGAATGCTGCTGAGATTGCTGTGGGGTATTTCATTTTCCCCAGCAACAGAGTTCCTTCCTGTGCCCAGAGTTTGACGCTAGAAACATTCAGAAGAGGCAAGGGGTCACAAAAGGCAGAAAGCAACCATACAAAGACTTGACCCAGTCCCTTGCCCCTGATCAGAACCCAGACCCCTTATTCACTAAGGCACATATTCAGAGACTTTAGGATTGTTGATAATGTTGAGAAAATATACCACACTATTTGGTGTGATGGCTCAGCTGACTTCGTAATGAAAAGAAAAGGAGACAGGAGTATCGAGAGGGACAACCCACTTCCAGAAGCAACAACCCTGCTCCCTGCAGACTGTATCACATGCCATGGCAGTCGTTAAACGGTGGAACTCCCTGCCCTGGGGTGTTACTGAGGATGAGACTTTAGCTCAGTTCACTGAAAAGATCTGACATTTATAGGAATCATGAGAACATCGCAACTGACATTAACTAAAATAAATAATATCACCCAATTCCAGCAATTGGCTGGTCCTCTTCTTAATGCAAGAACAAGGGCACCGTAGCTGGGGGTTGCCTAGCTTGGACAACATCGCCGCTGTCCGAAGATGAGGTGTTGCCCTCTGATGGCCATGGCAGTGCCATCTCTGAATAATTTGCGGTGCAGTGTGAGCCATGGTGTCAATGCGCCAGCTCTGGCGAGTGGGAAGCGGAGCCCAAGCGTTGGGCGTGACGAGACCGGGTCTTGTCCTTGGGCTTCCTGTATGGACTAGGCGAGTGGGGTCACGGTGCCAGGGAAATGCACCATGAGTCTGGCGATCTGCATCGCTCTGCTCCATGGCAGTGCTCTGCTTGGTGCCGGTCCTCTGGCGAACAACGGCGGGATCCCGAACCGGCGGTGTCCTGACCCGGAGAGTGTAACCCAATCTCCGGGGACCCTATGTGCACCAGTGAGCGGTGCCTCAACGAAGGGGACTGGCCAGCAGACCTGTCCCTCGCTGAACTGCCCCAAGAGGCCAGTGCTGGGTACCAGCAGCGCCAAGAGGTCCTTCGTATTTTGGAAGGTTTCTGGAGTCGACTGCACCATTAATTGATGAGGGCCTCTACCACTACCCAGAGTCGGTGGAGGGTCTGGTGCCGGGGTTGATGCTCGCTGTGGCGAGGGACCCTTCTGAGGCGGGGAGCGTTGGTGGCCAGATCCCCCTTGGCCTTCTCCACCAGAGAGCGTCCCTCTTCTGTGTGGATATTCCTGGACCTATTCTTCGGAGCCTGGGAGGGAGATCGGTGCTGGAAGGAAGAGACAGGCTCCGGAGGGGCACTGTGCGCTGAGGCTGTCATGCTGAGTGCCGAGTCCGACTTGCCGGGCTCTGACACCGTTCTAAGAGCCGACTCCATCAAAATGGCCCAAAGACGGAAGTCACGGTCTTTCTTGGTTCTCGGGCGGAAGCTTTTACAAATCTTACACTTCTCACTGACTTGGGCTTCCCCCAGACACTTTAAACAACTTTGATGAGGGTCGCTCCTGGGCATAGGCTTCTTACAGGAAGCGCAGGGTTTAAACCCCAAGGAACGGGGCATGCCCCGACCCTGGGAATCTAACTACTAACAATCTAGAACTAACTCTAACCAACGAGTAACTGTATACACTAAAATGATGAACAGACCACTAGGGAGAGGAGAAAAACTTGCGAAGGCAAGAGCGTGCCAGCACCGTCACTGGAAGCAAGAAGGAACTGAGAGGGAGGAGGAGCTGGTGGCACCTATATGCAGGCATATGTGTGTGCCTCTGCAAGGGGCGCTAGAGATGGCTGGTACAAGTACCACTAAGGGGAAAAATAGTTTCCGACACAGGTGCATGTGGCGAGGACACACATCGAAATTGGGAATGGAGATGAGCAAGCACTCGAAAAACAACCACACTGGGTCAGACCAATGATCCATCTAGCCCAGTCGCCTGTCTTCTGACAGTGGCCAAGGCCAGGTGCTTCAGAGGGAATGAACAGAACAGCTGATCATCAAGTGATCCATCCCGTCACCCATTCCCACCTTCTGGCAAACAGCCATCCCTGCCTATCCTGGCTTATAGCCATTGATGGACCCATCCTCCATGAATATATCTAGTTCTTTTTAGATTCCCCTTATAGTCTTGGCCTTCACAACATCCTGTGGCAAGGAGTTCCACAGATTGACTGTGCATTGTGTGAAGAATGAACAAAACAGGTAATCATCAAGCGATCCATCCGATTGGCCATTCCCAACTTCTGGCAAACCTGCCATCCCTGCCCATCTGACTAATAGCAATTCATGTTGTTCTTTGCATGCAGTGTTGTTGGAGCTATGCTGGTCCCAGGATATCAGAGAGACAAGGTGAGTGTGGAAACCTCTTTTACTGGACCAACTTCTGTTGGTGAAAGAGACAAAAAAATAAAAGATATCACCTCACCCAGCTTGTCTCATTATTCTTATTTTGCAGTCAAGGAAAACTCTTCAAGTCTGGGGTGACTTCTCTCAAACGGGCTGGCAGGCTCATGCTCAGCCCCTGGAGCTAGTCCCCGGGATGGGGGTTTCATTGACTAATTACCTGATTGCCTGGGAAACCCACAGTCCCTTTGTGATGTCAGGCCCAGGAGAGTTCTGGGCCCCGCTGAGCTGCACAGGGAGAGGGGAGCACAGGAGGGGGCTGCCTGGCTCTTCTTGTGATTTGGAAATTGCAGCGACACTTTGAACACGTTCCATATAGAGCTGAGCACTTCCCTGCAAAATGAGCTGAGGAGCTCAAGGGTGGAAGGACAGATGCATGTGGAGGGACAGAAACAGAGCAGGACACAGGGTGTGGGAGAGCGATGGAGCTTACTTCATCTCAGAGCTGCAGTGGCTGAGAAGAACTTTTCCTCCAATCACTCCTCCTGGCAGCTGGGATTTGCTGGGGTACTGAGCATAATCCGTGAGAGCAGGGGGAGAGCAGTACACTGCTGTTCTTGGTCTCACTGCTGCTGCCCAGGCAAGACGGACAGGGAGGAAGCAGCCTGACCCCAGTGCAAAGAGGTGAGGAACAAAGAGGACTCAGAGACACCTCATTGGCACTTGCAGTTCTCGGCGTCATCTGGAGCACAGCTGAAGCTGAGGTTGGTGGCCCCCCTCTGCTGCTCCCCAGTGAGAACAAAGGATTAATATACAGGGCGCTGACTAGGTCTGAGTGGCAACTGCAGATCCTTCAGGGTTCTGGCCCACTTTGCTTATTGAAAGAAATATGACTCAATATCCATTGAAGACATTTTATGAAAATGAACATCCAAATAAAATCAAGAACACACATCACTAAAGCTAATTTATTATAAACATTACCCAGCTAGCGATGGGTTGAACACACCGCTATCAAGTTAAAGCCAATTCAGTAAATCAATGAGCGAATAATACTGCATTGGAATCAAATCATCAGTTGAACCCAATCATCAGACATATACAACTGATAAACCACTCTTATAAATCCTAAAACAGGGCTGCATGGAGGAGGGAGTTCGCTTAGTTATAAACCCCAATCAGAGACCTTCACGCAGGCTGTGCCATCCACATTGAGCCTGTTACCAGTTTTGCCCTTCACCTTGGAGTATGCTCATTTATTAGGGTTACCTTCCTGGAAGGAGGGTGTGATTCTATTAATGTACTGCTTGTGTTACTTGTGTGTTCATATGGCTACAAGCCTCCTCCCAATGGAACTATCCTGCAGGAAAAGGTTTTCTGGGCTGGGTTCCTCCAGCACCAGATTCAAATAAACCCCCCACAGATACACACACACATTTCAGATTAACTGAATGCATCTGAGCGGACCGGGCTATCAGCACTGTCAGCCGACCCCTTATGTGTCCCTGAACTCAGCAGGCTGGGTGACACAGCACTTTCAGTGGCTACCTTTATACGCCCCTTTGCCATGCACCAGAATAGAGCACACTTCTTGAGCAGGCTGGGTTCAAACAGCACTTTTCGTCTACTCCCCTTTATCTGCCCCTGGACTCAATCAGGCTGAGTCATACAGCACTTGAGCCGCACCCTTATTTGCCCCTGGACCTCATAGACTAGGCAGAGTAGCACTTCCTGGCTGTCCCCTTCATATGCCCCTTTACACCACAATTGTTCTAGCAGTAACCCCCTTGATGAGCAAACCCCGTATGATTTTTGGGCACTCCAGAGATTTTAGGCTTAGGTAAGAGAAGAGTTACTACAGAGCAAGATAGGGGCCAAGAACACAAAGGAGTAAAATAAAGTTTGGAGAGACAGAAAGTGGCAACCAGCTTGATTATAACAGTTATTTTATTGCTAGATATATACTAATAGTAATACCATACAAGGAGAGAAAAACAATCAAATGTTTACAATACTGCACAATTACAATTGGGAGATTGGAGAAAGCTAGCCCAGGTTTGATTACAAAAGTAGAAAGTTATACCTGGACTAAGAGAGAGAGAGAGAGAGAAAGAGACAGCGGTGTGTTGGAGGAAGAAGGGGGGTTGATCTCACCACTCCATGCAGCTCAGAGATTCCCAGGAACAGGCTTGTCAGTTCAGGGTCTGGAGGACTTTTTGTCTGGCAGAGCCCCCAACACGATCAGTCAGGAAGAGAAGGCAGGTTACAGTGGAACTGATGCAGAGTTTGGAGCCAAGCATCATAACAGGGGTTTGAACTTTGACAGGGGATTTTTGTAGACCTCAGGTTTGTTTATGGATAAACAATGTCTGGACAAAAGGAGCTGATCCTTCCTGGAAGGGCGCTTTTCCTTGAGAGAGAGCTCACAATGCAACCAGGATACAGTGTTTTGCATATCAATACTTAGAATGGTCTGATAACTGCGGAGCTGGATGTGTGCAGGTGTTAGTTCATCTACATCAAGAGCATAGTTCTCCCAACATGCAGTGCTTCCCTGCTTCAGCAATCCCAGAGTTCAGTGCGTTTTCCATCTTTGATGTAGATGAAGCATGTGGAGTTGTATCACCCTTGATGGGAGGGTTTTCCACTGCCTTTTCATATTGAAATGCCTTTGGTTTCTGGTTCAAGCATGGCCTGCAGGGTGGTATGGTGGGGTGGGGGGGTATTTAGGTGAGCCAGCCCTGGTTCCCCAAGAACACAGAGCTGCTAGGTAACAAGCCCATTGAATTTGTCAATACTGAAACCAAATGATCGTTCATGTTGAAACTACGTCCTCAAAACCAGTCAAACTATCTCCTTAGAGTTCATTACTTGTGTGAGTAAATCCTCCTTCCTCCTCTAACACAGATACAGGCCTCAATGATGCTTTAATAAGCACAAGTTTAACATCTCTCTCAGAAAAGTTTATAGCTGATAGTTTTGTTTCTTTAGATGCTTTCAGAGAATGAGAAGCTCAAATTCAGTGATTTCATAGGGCAGTGATTTAATGGTCCCTTACAATATGTCTTAACTACTTATGCTAAATTACCTGTTCCACCATATTTTTAGCTGTGACACTCTTAATACATTTCCCACACGTGAAGGAGAGCTCTCCGTAAGGACAAGTCTACAACATTAAGTCAACCTAAGAACTGAATTTTAGTGCAGACATTTATAGAGTTAGGTTGATGTAAGATGCCTTCCACCAACCTAATTCTGTCGTCTAGATCAGGGCTAAGCGTGAAAGTTTGTCTATTTCACGAACAATAGCTGGTCCAATAGAAACTATTACTCACTCACCTTGTCTCTCTATTGTAGCAAATGGTCATCCGTCTCAGAGTCCCCAATGAATCTTAGCTACATTCTATCAAACTAATATCGTTGTGTGAGCACACGGCTTTCAAGAGAAAGGGGAAAACCCACATCAGCAGGGTAGAAGACACTTTCAGTTTCACATAAAGTGAAATTCCAGAGCAGGTTACATCTGATGACCCCGAATCTGCAAAGGAGATTCTCCCATTGCATTCTCCTCTAATCTGTTCAAATATGTACCACTCAGCAAAGTCTCATTATTATTATGATGAGTGTTCTTTACTAAAGGGTTAGAATCACAATGGGAACCACAGTCCTGGTTTCTGCCTGCAAACAGTCCAAACTCAGCAGGAAAAGGCTTTGTAAATAGATGGGAACAGGGATTTAAACTCTGAATGATCACAGTGTCTTTGGGATTCATTCAAATTTCCCATCCACTTCTGCGACATTTTCATCTCCAGCCCTCATGAGTCTAATTGAGGATCAAAGAAATGAAAACATAATTCTGAAACCCAGAGATGGGCTACCAGGATGATCAGAGGAATAGAGAACTTACTTTATGGAAGGAAACTGAAGGAACTTGGCTTGTTTAGCCTAAGATAACTAAGTCTAAGAAGATATATGATTGCTCTCTATAAATGAGGGATGTAAAAACTAAATTTAAAATCCGTTTAAACACTCTATTTAAACGCTGGGGGGAGAGAGCGTGCTGGGCAGCTCTCACTCACAGGGAGCTGAGCTGAGGCAAGCCCAGCTATGGCTCGCCGGCCCCTTCACGCCCTCGGCTGGGCTCTGTGCCTCCCCCTGCTCCCAGCCCAGTTGAGGCTCACCTATCCTCCATCCCCCTCCGCTGGGCTCCCCACCTGAAGCAAAGCCCAGCTACAGCTCACCTCCCCGCCGCTCGCAGGGAGCAGAGCCCAGCTACGGCTCGCCTCCACCACTCCAGTTTAGATGGTAACCTTTTACATCCTTACTGTAAATACATCAGAGGGATAGACACCAGGGAGGGAGAGGAGTTATTTAAGTTTGGGCCCAGCGTGGGAACAAGAACAAATGGATCTAATCCAGCACTCAACAAATTTAGGCTTGAAGTTACAAGAGGGCTTCCAACCACCAGAGGCGTGACATTCCACAACGGCCTTCCCAGGGGACTAGCGGGGCATAAAACCTAACACGTTTCAAGCCTGAGTTTCATAAGCCTACAGAGGGGACAGCATGATGAGATGGCCTAAAATCGCCTATGGCCCCGCGTGATTGCTGTTACAAATATCTCCAGTGGCTATCGATGGGACACGAGAGGGGGAGGGCTCTGAGTTCCTGCAGAGATTTTTCTCCCCCAGATCTCTGGCTGGTGGGTCTTGCTCACATGTTTACAGTCTAACTAATCATCATATCTAGGTACAGAGCTGGGGGAAGGGCACCTTCCTCTGCAGCAAGGGGCACAGGTAATTCGCTGGTTTGGCCTAGAGTAAATTGTGGAGTCTCTGCAGTTTGAAATCTTTAAAGCATGAGTTGAGAACTTCAGGAGCTCAACTGGAGGTTGAGTGGAGGGTGGGTGGGTGAGGGTCTGTGGCCAGCAATGGGTAGGTGGCCGATTGATCAGGGATGAAGAACGGAGAATGTAGGTGTGACCCGTCCGTGCCCAGGGTAGCCAACTGATAATGCCAAGGTGAGGGCAGGCTGCAAAAGGAGAGCAGATTCTCCCCATGCTGGTGGGTGACACTGAAGTCTGGCTTCCCAACCAGCCACAAACTGCTTCTGATTTCCCCACACTGGATATCAAGAAGCCAGTCCACAAATGCTCACAGCCCCCTTATTGCATTCCAGTTCCTGGCTCCCAGATCAGCACTAGGTCCAATAAATAGACCAGTTACTTAAACTCTATGCTCTTTACTAAAAAGGTTCCCTCTGACCCCAAGGGGTCAGCCACAGCACCAGTTCAATATAAGTTTGGACCTTACCTAGAATACCACGCTGACAGCCAATCCTTTAGGAACTAAAACTAAAGGTTTATTGTAAAAAGAAAGAAATAAACCATGAGAGAAATGTTAAAGGGTTAAAGCAAATCACATACATACAAATGATTAAAAGTCCATATACATCAGGTTTCTGGGAGAAATGGGGAGTTGCAGGCTTGTACAGTTCCTCTGGTACACATCCAGTACCTGGATGGGTCTAAGTCCTTCGGTTCAGTTGCAAGATGAATAGATCCAGAGGTAGGTGTGTGTCTGCAGCTGGATAGGAACATAGACAAAATGGATTCTGTGGTTTGATCTTATATACCCTCTGTCCCTGGCCAAGCGGCCTGTGGAAAGTCACAAGAACTAAAATGGAGTCCAGAGTCACATGGGCCAATCCTGGTAACTCTTCAGGTATGCCTGGGGTCCAGAGTTACATGGGCCAATCCTGGTAACTCTTCAGGTGTGCCTTTAGTTTCTTCCTGAGTCCCTCTCATCTCTGAGTATCTTAACGGGCCATTAAGCAGTATATTGTCTTGCCGCCTCTCTGTCTGGGGTGTGTCTCAGCCAGCCCAAATTGACATACAGAAATATCAATACATCCATAACTTCCATTTCACATATAATACATGAACATAGTATTATTATCTTACTCAGCATGATATATCCCTTCTAACAGTACCTGACATGATATATCTCACACGAATTATCATGATTCTGCCATACTGATGTCACACAATATAGTAAATGCCCCCCCCCTACTCAAGCCAGTCCGCGTGACACCCCCAATGTGAGACTGGTGTAGAAAGGAGTAATCAGTGCTCCTGAATACACGTTAGGACCTCCCCTTATCCAGACACTGTGACACCCCCCACGCAAAACTGGTGCAGAAAGGGGTGTCCCTAGACACTGCTGAACGCATCATAGGAACTTTCCTCTTCGGTTTTTAACATGTTTCCTGGGTTTTACACAATATCAGGCACATGGTACATTTTTACAATTCTTGCACTAACAACAAATTAACTACAAGACTTAACAATGGCACACATATCATTAGCAAAGTCATGTTTAACTAAAACCGGCTTTTCTTTGTAAGGTTCATCATGGAGGTAACAATGTTATTCAATTTTATTTAATTTTTTTTAAACTAAGAGTTGTAAGGGTTTAGTTAATTGACTAATGATACACACTTCCCCACTGGTTGCTCCGTTACTTCTACATTGCCCTCCTGCTGGGGCTAGGCTTTGGGCCCCCACTCTGGCCCCCTCTAAAGAAACATTCCTTCGTTGAGCCCTAACAAACTCATTCTGAATGTGACTCCAATTCAGAGCCATTCCAGGCATGCACAGCCCACTTTCAGCTGGCCACACCCAAGAGGAATTTTCCTTCCTAACAGCCATGGGTGGATCTTGCCCTCCCGTCAGGCAGGTATTTTGCATTAACACATACACTAGCTAGTTTACTAGTTTCCAGATGCTTGACTGCTAACCCTTTCCAGTCTGGACTTGGTTTTAAAGAGATATCCACCATTTTCACTAGCATCTCATAAACAGGGCTCTGATGTTCTTTCCTTGCCAATCTCTGACTCCACATAGCCCCGAATGTACCTGAGTCCACTAAGAGACTACAAGATACACCCAAAGCATTCAGAGGTGAGAGTTTGCCTACCACCCCCTGTTTCCTCAAGAGATCAACAGCACAACTGTCCTGCAGTGTAGCTTTAGCTGCCCAAATTTCCCTCTGAAACGGAGGCACTCTCTGTTCACTTACAGAGCTAACAGCCTGGAGACATTCAGGTTCCAACATCATTGTCTCCCCACTATAATGATCAAGCACAGCCATTTGGTTACAGGCTGTTTAAGCTTTCTAATAATCTTCACCCCATCTGGAACCTTTTCCAAGGTATCCAAATTGGACCTTTCTAAAACAAAGTCAGTGAATCCATCCACATTTGGAAAACTTAGGCAGTTAGAAACTGAACCAAGTTTCTCAACATACAAACTATTGCTCGCTCCAGGCAGTGACTCATCCTGAGCTAACTCAATCAATTCGCTTTCACACCCTTCAATTGCAGAAAACTGCTTGCAGAAGCTGCTAGGAGGTTCTATTCCTTCAGGAACAGTTTTAGGCAACAAATCATTTTTCACAGAAATTCCACCCCTACCCTTTTCATCCAGGGCCTGCTCAAAAGAAACATTTCCCTGAGCCCTAATAGAGAACAGAACAGAGTCTTGCATTAGTAGGAGCATTGCCAGCAGGATGCGGGAAGTGATTATTCCCCTCTATTCGGCATTGGTGAGGCCGCATTTAGAGTATTGTGTCCAGTTTTGGGCCCCCCACTACAAAAAGGATGTAGACAAGTTGGAGAGAGTCCAGCGGAGGGCAACCAAAATGATTAGGGGGCTGGAGCACAGGACTTATGAGGAGAGGCTGAGGGAACTGGGCTTGTTTAGTCTGCAAAAGAGAAGAATGAGGGGGATTTGATAGCGGCCTTTAACTACCTGAAAGGGGGTTCCAGGGAGGATGGGGCTAGGCTGTTCTCGGTGGTGGCAGATGAAAGAACAAGGAGCAACGGTCTCAAGTTGCAGGGCGGGAGGTCTAGGTTGGACATTAGGAAAAAGTTTTTTACTAGGAGGGTGGTGAAGCACTAGAATGGGTTACCTAGGGAGGTGGTGGAATCTCCATCTTTAGAGGTTTTTAAGCTGAGGCTTGACAAAGCCCTGGCTGGGATGATATAGCTGAGGTTAGTCCTGCTTTGAGCAGGGGTTGGACTAGATGACCTCCTGAGGTCCCTTCCAACTCTAATATTCTATGATTCTATGATCATAAGAGGAAAAATCAGCCAACCCTCCCATCTGCAAACAATAGTACCGGCTCAGCAGGAAAAAGATCAAAAGCAGCTTTGCCAATATATAGAAACGGGGATTGAAGCACAGAATGATTACTCTGTGTTTGGGATCCATTCAAATTTCCCCTCCAGCTCTTTGACACTCCAGCCCCAATGAAGCTGATTGAGAATCAAAGCGTGATACCTAGCACAGAGAGCACAGAACAGGGCATCACTCTGGGAGGTGGAGAGACAGCGTACGGGGAGGATAAACTCTCTTCTGGATGACACTGAAATTAACCCTGCTGGGCTGAGGGGGAATTGAGATGGCGATGGGGAAGGAGGGAAGCCCTCTGACTCACCCTATCTTCTTCTGGTGTGACCGAGGGTGCAATGACATTCTTTGTACCCCCTTCCTGCTCTTTGTTATAGTTCAATATATTTTAAGTGAGGAAAATGGTAGAAAAAAGATCTGTTATCCAGCACAACCTGAAACAACATGAGAGCAACTGGGAAGGAGACAATTTGTACCAAAAGGGGTAATTTGATGGTAGGCGCAACAACAGACGCCGCGAAGACCACTGCAGGAGAAGATGGGACTGACCCACCAATCGACTGTGAGGGACACTGGACTAATGAGAGACATTTCACCCCATATAGACCTATGTACTCTTTCTATTAAAACATCCCCCCAATGGTTCTCCTATACATTGAAATGCTCCCTCATGCCCATATATCTCCTTGTAAACCTTAAACCTAACACCACCACCCTCCATCCGGGATACTGCAGCCCACCCCACCATTGCCCTCCCCAGACCCACACTCCCACCCGCATGCATGGACTCGCTTGCTCCCCTTGCCAAATACCTTCCAGGGATCCTCCCCACACGATGGATAGCGTCCCCCCCTCCCCATATATCTCCCTGCACGCCATTGTACTCCCCAGACCTCCACTCCCACACATGGACTCGCTTGCCTTCCTTGGCAAATGCCTCCCAGGGACCCTCCCCCCACTCTGGGTAGCGTCCCCCTCTCCCCCCATACTCCCCTGCAACCCTCAAGTCCCACACTTCCAGCCCCTCCTACGGGGCCACAGCTCATCATGCTGCTGCCACCCCCTGATCCCCGATCACCCCCCAATACCCCCACTGCATACCATCCCTGGATATTGTATTACTGTGCCTTGTAAACCCTGACCGTTGCTTTTTTGTTTTTTGCTTAAACATTTCCTAATAAAACATTTACATTTCTTTGACTTGTGGGATCAGTGTAACTGAGTTCCAGAGGGGTAGCCGTGTTAGTCTGTATACAGCAAAAACAACGAGAGTTCTATAGCACTTTAAAGACTAACACATTTAATTTCAGCAGGTAGAAGCTTTTGTGAGCTTCAGCCCACTTCCTCAGATGCAGTTGGTAGAAATAATACAACAAATATAGGTAAGAGATATATAGGAGGCAACATATACATATCCAAGGGAATTGACAACAATGGGGTAGGTGGATGAAAGCCGGGTACTTGAGGCCTAATGACAACCATTGAGTAGGAGATGAGAATGGGTGATCAGAGCAAATTACTTCTTGTAATGAGAGAGCCATTCCAAATCCCTGTTTAAACCCAGTCTGAATGTGTCAAGTTTGCAGATAATTTCTAGCTCAGCAGTTTCTCTTTGAAGTCTGTTTTTGAAGTTTTTTTGTGAGAAGATAGCACAGCTAGTTTTTGCTGCAGTGTAACTTGTTGAGATCAAACCTCTCCCTCACCTGGAGCTGATGACCATTCCTGGCAGCAGGGACATACACTCCCCTAACTCAAAAGGCAAAGGAGCTGATAGAAAAGATCACAGAATGGACCCCAAAAAAAGGGTGAGGTCTGAAAGGCAGACGCAGGCAACTCATCTGGGGGAGCTCAGAGGCCATGGTGCAGGGGGTTGCAAAGCTCACTGTGTGGGAATTCACTAATGTGATTTTTTTTTTAAAAAATAATCTCAGGGCAGCTCTAGTCACTCTAGGGCACTCGACCACATGTCCTTTAAAAAAAAAATCTACTCTAGGCCTCTCTGTTTAAAAAACCATCACGCTAGAGCTCTCTCCCATCTGCTAAGGAATGAGCGTCAAACAAAGCTTTTCCCACATTGAGCACAAAATTAGTGTTTCTCTCCATTGTGGACTTTCTGATGACCAATAAGGTATTTCCTCTGAGTGAAGTTTTTCCCACACTCAGCGCAGGAGTAGGGTCTCTCTCCGCTATGGATTATCTGATGGCTGATAAGGTTTGAACTGTCCCTGAAGCTTTTCCCACACTCAGGGCAAGTGTAGGGTTTCTATCCAGTGTGGACTCTCTGATGTCCAATAAGGTACGACCTCCAAAAGAAGTTTTTCCCACATTCATGGCAAGTGTACGGTTTCTCTACTCCGTGGATTCTCTGGTGTCACATAAGGTTTGACCTCTGAGTGAAGCTTTTCCCACACTCAGAGCATTCGTTTGGTTTCTCGCCTGTAAGGATTCTCTGATGTCTAGCAAGGACTGAGCGCCACTTGAACCTTTTCCCACACTCACAGCATGCGTACGGTGTCTCCCCAGTGTGGATTTGCCGATGTTTGACAAGGGCAGAGCTCTGCCTGAAGTTTTTCCCACATTCAGAGCACGTGTAGTGTGTCTCTCCTGTGTGGATTCTCTGATGCGTCCCGAGGGCTGAACTACAGCTGAAGCTTTTCCTGCACTCAGAAAACACGTAAGGTAACTCTCGGTTCTGTGGATTCTCTGATGTGTGATAAGGGCTGAGCTAACATTGAAGCTTCTCCCACGCTCAGGGCAAGCGTAGAGTATCTCCCCCATGCTGATTCTTCCTTTTCTAACAAGAGCTGAGTGACTACTGAGACTTTCCTCAGCCCTGTGCTGACTCTCGCAGGCTTTTCTTTCGGGGAGTGCACAACTCCTGGAAACATTCCCGTTAGATCTTCCTGATAACACCCCATGTTGTTCTACTTGCTCACCATATTCCTCCAGGGGGTAATCCTCCACATCCCCACTCATCATCTCATCACCTGATGGGACAGAGAGAGCATAAAGACACAGGTCACTCCCTGGGCTGGAGAGAAAGGAAATCTCAGAGAGAGGAATGGATAAAGGTGTGAACAAACCAAAATATGTGCTGGAGAGACCCAATGGATCAGGAGCTGATTTTCCCCAACACCCTTCCCCAGTGGAAAGAGGGGAGGGGATCATTTCTGGGGCCACATTTCAGCAGAACTCCCAGGGAGAAGCAAGATTGGGGAGGGACTTGCTGCCAGCGGTCAGTCAGGATAGCTGGGAAGACATGAGTGACATCTGCCATAATGATTCCACATCTGCTAGGAAGAGTCCTGGACTCTGAGAGCTCACAAGCTCTTCCTAGAACATCCCAAATGATTCCTGCCTTCACAGACAGTTTTTGAGAGGGTTTAACCAATTCCTCACCTGTGGAGGTAGCTCTCAGGAGCACTTTTTTCTCACAGCCCTGAAGATCACGGATCCATGGCTCTTCCCCTCATTCCAGCTGGAAGATCACCTGAGCTTTGGAAACCAGAAACCCTGCTCCAGGCAAAGAAAACAAGAGATCAGTGGAATGTGTGGGATACTCGTGTGACCCGTCCGTGCCCAGGGTAGCCAACTGATAATGTCAAAATCAGGGCAGGCTGCAAAAGGAGAGCAGATTCTCCCCATGCTGGTGGGTGACACTGAAGTCCAGCTTCCCAACCAGCCACAAACTGCTTCTGATTGCCCCACACTGGATATCAAAAAGCCAGTTCACAAATGTCCACAGCCCTCTTTACTGCATTTCAGCTCCAGGCTCCCAAATCAGCACTAGGTCCAGTAAAGAGACCAGTTACTAGAACTCTATGCTCTTTATTAAAAGGTTCCCTCTGACCCCAAAGGGTCAGCCACAGCACCAGATCAATATAAGTTTGGACCTTACCTAGAATACCACGCTGTCAGCCAATCCTTTAATATCTAAAACTAAAGGTTTATTGGGAAAAGAAGGAAATAAACCATCAGAGACGTGTTAAAGGGTTAAAGTAAATCACAGATATACAAATGATTAAAAGTCCATATACATCAGGTTTCTGGAAGAAATGTGGAGTTGCAGACTTGTATAGTTCCCTCTGGTTCACATCCAGTACTTGGATGGGTCTAGGTCCTTCAGTTCAGTTGCAAGGTGAATTGATCCAGAGGTCGGTGTGTGTCTGCAGACTGGACAGGAGCAAAGACAAGATGGATTCCGTGGTCTGATCTTATAAACCCCCTCCCCTGGCCATGCGGCCTGTGGGCAGTCACGAGAACCAAACCGGAGTCCAGAGTCACATGGATCAATCCTGGTAACTCTTCAGATGTGCCTGGGGTCCAGAGTTACGTGGGCCGATCTTGGAGACTCTTCAGGTGTTCTTGGGCCCTTCCCATCTCTAAGTGCCTCAATGGGCCATTAAGCGGGCTATTGTCTTGCTGCTTCTCTGTCTGGGGTGTGTCAGAGCCAGCCCAAAGTGACATACAGAAATATCAATACAGCCATAACTTTCATTTTACATAAAATACATGAACATAAGGATTAGTATGCTACTCAGCACAATATATTCTTTCTATCGGTACCTGACATGATGTACCTCACACGCATTATCATGATTCTGCCATACTGATGTCACACAATATGCTAAATGCCCCCCCACTCAAGCCAGCCCGCTTGACAACTCGTCACAAAGAATATTCCATGATTTTAACCCCAGCTCATTTTTAAGCAGTAACATCCCAAGGCCAGCTCCTTTGGCTCAAAGCAGAAGGATGGTTATTGTTCTTATTAATCTTGTTCATCACCTTTGTACCTACAGGCCAACTAATAGACGGTCCCCATTGTGCTAGGCACGGTACAAACACAGAACAGGAGATGGTCCATCGCCGGAAGAACATACAATCTAAATAGAAAAGACAGACACAAAATGGGGGAAGGGTAGTGTGGAAACGGAGAGAAAAACTCTCTGATAGGTTTGGTTTGGGATACGGGGGGTTAGTAAGACAGTGATGATTCTGGGGGTTTGCTTAATCAATAAACCCTTTATTTTACAATAAACAATCCTATCCTTATAATAAAACAGTTCTATTTCTATAATAAACAGTTTCACAGCAAGCAATTGCACAGCAAACAGTGATAGCAAAGGGCAGGAGAACTCCGTGCGCGAAAGGACAAAATGCGCCACCCAAGACTTTAGCGTTTTGTGATCGCTCCAGATCAACGCATAGCTGCCAGCGTGTGACACTAGGGTGCCCGGTTTTGGAGTTCCCCAAAGAAGTTACAAGACAAACACAACAGAAAACAGTTAATCCATACTCACAAACATTATATACAGGTATACCATGCTAGCCAAATTCAATTGCCGTTTGCTTTAGATACTGCAGATGGGAGAGAGCCGCTGTGAGTGATCAGTTCACAGTGAAGCAGGCTGGGGAAGATGCGTCATCCCGCTGAGCCGAAACGACCAGGAGATATGCAGGATGCCAGGTGGACTCAATTCCTCTCTGCCTTCTGCCACCTGGGTTTGAACTTTTATAGTTTCCCCTGGTCAGCAGAGGCTGAGCCCCATTGGTTGCTATTTGCTGCATGACCTTCTAAGGTCATGGCTTGGAGTTTAGCCAACCAGGTGCTCATGATTTCCCAGGCAGGTATGGACCAGCCAACCAGGTGATTACAATTTTCCCGGGCAGTTGCTGACCACGCACCAGCAGGTGAGGTTGTTTCATCCCCTTATAAGGAGACAGGTGCGTGCAGTTCATGCTGCTGAGTCAACCCTCCCCAGGCTGCCTCTTTATCCGCGTGGGGGGGGGCAGTATACGTGGCGCTGCAGATGCCACTATGTGATTTTGTCTCCACAGGTAGAACACATCAACGAAGTGAACATTGCGATGGCAGAGGGACAGATATGACGAACACAGTCATATCTTCAGACTATTGCATGTAATGTTATGACTAGGGTCAAATTTCCGCTAGTACTGTATTTCTTTCCGAAATAACCCTTCATTTCTGGAATCACCCTTCATATCCGGAATGGCTGATCAGATGCTGGGCGGGGCAGGCAGGGTCACAACCCCCCAGATTTCTGCCCAGAGACACCTGACTCATCCCCAGGGTGCAAGGCAGAGGCTGAAGATGGGCGGGGGGGAAGATGCGGGGGGCAGCTGCTGTTCAGACTCGCTGCCAACTTCTTCCCTCCTCATACAAGCCTGGGCTCAGCAAGACTGCTATGGAGCTTCCCCTGGGATTTAGCTGAACAGGCCTAAGGAGATAATCCCAGGACAGATATTTTGTGCTCTCATTCTGACATACGAACAAATAGCCACAAACAGGTACAGTACCCCAGAGGATTCTGCAAAAAGGGACTTTTGTGGGGTTTTAACAATTTGGTTGCTATGCAATATCTAAGCAGTTGGACCACATTTATGTAGGTGAATTATCAATAAATAAGTGATGTAAATCATGAGTATTAATGCTTGATGCTTAATTATGGACACTCCAAAGGCCATATATGGATAGGTGCAGCTATTGACATAATTATAATCAGGGTAAAGGAGTAAATATGGTATATATAATCCTACTATTACCATAAGGAAGGGGATGAAGAAGTTACTCACCTTCTGCAGCAACGATGGTTCTTCAAGATATGTCCCCCTACGAGTGCTCAACTGTAGGTGTGTCTGCCTCCCTGCGCTGCTGACTTGAGAACTTTGGTAGCAGTCTGTACAACCCATGCTACTCTCCGCCTGCCAGGAGGCTAGCCAGCATGCACGGGCAATCCCTCTTCAGTTCCTTCTCTACCGCAGAGGCAACTACTAGAACTCCGAAGTAGAGAGTTGGAGGGTGGGTCATGGAGCACCTGCAGGGGGACAGGCTGTGAAGAACCATCATGAGTGCACAAGGTGAGTAACTTCTTCCTCTTGTAGTGTCCCTCTGGATGCTTCACTGGGGATGACTCCCAAGCAGGGCCCACCACTGGAGGTTGGGACTTCAAAGTTGAGTCTGATACAGATGATAGCACAGTGGCACCGAATTTTGCTTCTGCAGCCGAATCCCCCAGGCTGGCACAGCGTTCTGTGAAGGTGTGTGAAGATGCAGAAGTAGCTGCTCTGCAGATTTCTGATACAGGGATACCCTTGGAGAAGGTGATGGACGAGGAGTCTGACCTTGTAGAATGCCTGCATACTGAAGATGGGGGTGTTACGGTATGCAATTGGTAACTGAAACTACAGCTACACTGACGGCGGAAAAGTTGCCGCCATCAGATCAATTTCTCTGGATCGACTGAGAAGTCAGTGAAGACCCGCTCAGTCAATCCAGAAATCGACATACTAAGACCACCTTCACAAGTGGCATAGCGCTGCGTCAATGGAAACCACGTTGCGCAGTGCAATGAATACGGCGCGCAGAAGAGAAGCAGAAAAGTTGATGGGAATTACGCAAGTTTTTTCCGTAGCTTGTGTAACTCCCGTCGACTGCTGCCGAATCCCAGAGGTAAGTGTAGACAAGGTCTGAGTTTAATACAACTTGAAACCCACTTGGAGCATTTCTGAGCTAAATTCACTGTGCCTTTGACCTATCTACAACGGAGAGGAAGAGTCTCGGATATTTCCTGAAGACTCTCGTGCTGTCCAAATAGGTCAAGTATCTCCTAACGTCAAGCATATGGAGAATTTCTTCCCTAGTATCCTACAAAAGGCTGGAAGCGGAATCGTCTGATTTATGTGAAATGCAGAAGTCAATTTTGGAGTGAACTTCAGATGTGGGCTAAGCGTGACTTTGTCAGGGAAGAACATTGTGAAAGGCGAATGCCCCATCAGAGCCGCTATTTCCCCAATCCTTCTTGTAGAGAAAATGGCGAGGAGGAATGTCATCTTTATGGAAAGGTGAGTTAGTGAACAAGTGATTCAAATATTGGCCAAGTCAGACTTTTTAATACTTTTTAATACTAGGGTGAGATCCCACTGAGGAGTGGGAAGTCTGGGTTGTGGAAAGAGGTTTGCTATGCCTTTGAGAAACCTCTTTGTAGTTGGCGGTGAAAAGATTGAGTAGCCTTCTACCTGGTTGCAATTGCTGCTATCTGACCTTTCAGTGAACTGATAGAGAATCCAGATTTCTTGAGAGTCAACAGGTAGAGTAAGTTGGATCACTGGTAAGGTGAATGTATTAGGGATGGGCATCTTGGCTTGGCAACCGATTTGAAATCTCTTCCATTTATATAGATAGGTAGAGCGAATAGCTCTTTTCCTACTGTGCAATATGTCTTCTTGCACCTCTACAGAGGAAGATGTCTCTAAGCACTGGAACCATGAAGGAGACAGGCTTTGAGCCGTAGAATCTATGAGTTGGGATGGACAGTGCATCTCTCATTTTGAGATAAAGGTAAGGAGTGATTGGAAGAGTCTTCAGCAGACGTGATGCCAACAGTGACAGTTAAGGAAACCATGTCTGTCTGGGCTAGGCGGGAGAAATCACTATGACATTTGCTCTTATTTTTTTCACTTTCAACAAGACTTTCAGTATCAGAAGAAATGCAGGGGGAAGATGTAAGGAAGGCTCTTGACCCATGGAAAGAGGAGAGCATCTCCCATGGACTGTCTGATCCTCGTTCTGGACCAGTAACGACAACATTTCTTTTCTAGTAAGTAAGGAATAGGTCTATTATCGGTGTCCTCAATTGTCGGAATACATTGTGGAGTACCACCGAATCTCTCTCTCATTCATGGTCATGTGGGAATTTGCAGCTGAGACTGTCCGTAGTCATGTTTTGTATTCCCGGCAAGTAGGCTGTTGATATTAGGATACTGAGGGAGATCACCAGTTCCATAGTTTTAGTGCTTCTACTCACAGGGATTGAGGCCTGGAGCCTTCCTGACGGTTTATGTAATACATGCAGGCCATATTGTCTGTCGTGACCTTTGTGTGACTGTCTTTGATCAGCGGAAGGGAGTGAGCGCACGCGTTTCTGGCCACTCTGCATTTGACCAGGTTGATGCAGAAGCATCTCTCTGCTGGAGACCATTTGCTTTGTATTGTGCGACCATTGAGATGTGCACCCCATCCTATGAAGGATCCATTGGTGCTCAGGAGTAGAGATGGGGAAGACTGAACATACTGGATTCCCGTACAGACATTTACTGGGTTCTTCCACCAGTCCAAGGATTGCTTGACCCTGGTGGGCATTGATAGTAGTTTGCTTACGTTGTCTCTGTTTGGTCTATAAACCGAACCAAACCATGGATGGAGGTATCTCATGCATAGTCTGGCATACACAAAAACTCATTTGCCTGCAGACTTGTGCCCCAGAAGCTGAAGGCAATGTCTTGCTAAAATTTGGGGACTGGATTGTACTGTCTGTGTCAATGAGGAGAGACTGAGAAATCTGTGATATGGGAGAAGCGCCTTTGCCAGAATGGAATCAAGGTCGCCATCTATGAATTCTAGCCTCTGTACCGGGGTTAAAGTCAACTTTTGTTCATTGATCTGTAGGCCCAGATTCGGAAACAGGTCCAGTGTTGTCTAAATGACTCGTTGGGCCTCTGTGAAGGACCGAGCCCTGAGAAGACAGTCGACCAGGTAAAGCTAAATCATGAGTCCTTCTAAGTAGGCTGCCACTACCAAGAGGACATTGGGTAATACTCTGGGGGGTGATGAGAGACCAAAAGCGAGTACTCTGTATTGGTCCTGGTCTTGGCCTAGCATGAACCTGAGGTAACATCTATGGCTCGGCATGGTCAAGATGTGAAAATATGCATCTTGAAGGACGAGGACAGAAAACCAGTCTCCTTTTTCTAATGCTGGAATGATCTTTGGTATACCTGACCATCTTCAACTTTTGAGCTTTGACCTGGTTGCTAATTGGAGGACAGGGGGTGAAATGTTATAAAGGGAGCTGTGTAACTTCTTGGTTTTAGCTTCTTGAAAACCAGTGTGGGGACTGTTTGCACTGTTAGCACTGTTTGTGACTTGTTGGTGAACTGCAGTGTCAGCCCCCAGTTCTGGGAGAATTTACTCTAACATTTAGAGCCTGCCCTGAGGGACAAACAGCTGAGTTTCAGCTGAGTGGTGGGGAGAGCAATGAGTGGTGCAGGGAGGTCAAGAGTTAAAAATTAATAATATTTGGAGAGAAACGTAAAAAAGTGAAATTGAACAGAAATAAATCTAGAGTGCAGGCTCTAACGCAACAAGTCCTGGGCAGAGATTCCGTGTTAAAGGCCTGGGATCCCCCCCAGGTCTAGAACCCAACACTTCTCCTTCCTCCCATTGACCCCCCAGGCCTGTTCTTGGGTGCCCCTCCCCTTCTTCCCACTACTTTTAGCTGCCAACACCTCCTGGAGCCTTGGGAGCTTCTTGTGTTCCTTCCTCATCTCTCACTACCCCATTCTGCCCTGCTGCTTCTTAATCCTTCACATACCCCCTCCCCATCTCCTGGCACCCCATTAATATCTACTCCCCTTTTCTCCTCCCCTCCCACTGCTCTGCTCTCCCTTCACCCACCGACTCTTGAATAGCAACATCATACACTCCCCTATCAAAAGCTGAGCACATCTGACTGTCACACAAGCTGTGCATGAGTCATACACCTATTTACTCAATTTAATTCGGAATTGTACGAGTGGTATAATTTCCACTTAAAATCAGGAAAAAGGCATGTGAGCTACAGTTGTTAATTTAGTGTTAATACATCCAGTAAGGATAGATTACATATTAAAATAATCTTTTTTTACATGACTGACAGCACTAAAAATACACGTGTTCAAAAAATTATACTAGTGGGTGGGAAAGGAGTCAAAAAAGGGGGACAAGGAAACCTGCCAAAATTTGGATGCTGGGTGAAGGTATAAAGTTATTATTACTCAGGTTCTTTAGAGACCCCACAGCTTTTAATAAGCAAGAGGACAGGACTCCTTACCTAACGAGGTTACATTCTCATAGTTCTCCTGCATGACATCTCTGTAGAGAGCTCTCTGAGCGGGGTCCAGCAGAGCCCACTCCTTGGTGAAACACACAGCCACCTCCTTGAAGGTCACCGGCCCCTGAAAGAGGAAGAATCCTCCACTCAGCACCTGCTGTCCCAGTGATGACCCCAATATTCAGAGAATAGGGACATGTAAAGGGAAGTTCCGGGAGGCTCATGTCAACAGAGTCCCATCCGCACCTTGTCAGAGCAGCCCAGAGGCATCAGGGTGTGGGGAGATGGAGAGAACCTTTGTCCCTACTGGCTGACAGAGCGTGGAAGGGTCTTCACATTTATCACTTACCTACGAGCCAGAGCTTGATATAGGAGATGGCCTCCATCACAGTTCAGAGGCAGCCCCCGGTAGGAATCCCCACACCCTCCCAGGGAAATAGATGGCAGAAAGGGAAAGTCAGTAGGAAAGACAATAAATCAGAAGGTTGGAATTGTAGAAATTTGGTAAGGGAAGCACACAGAAATCTACGGCCAGCGGAGACAAGGAAAAGGAGGAAGTCTTTAAAAGCCTATTAAATACCAAATGGATCCTCACAACAGTATTGGTCCACTACTAGATGGAAATGGCAGAATTATCAAAAATTATGCAGAAGAGGTAAAAGTGTTCAATACACTTCTCTCTCCTGGATTGGGGGGGACCACACAGATGATGATGATGATGATGTCATATCCTAATATGATGATGATGATGACAACACTTTCCCTTCCAATTATAACTCACGAGGATGTTAAACAGCAGCTATTAAAGTTAGACCTTTTTAAATCACCAAGTCCAAACACCTTGCATCCAAGAGTTTTAAAAGACCTGGTTGAGGAGCATGCTGGGCTGTCAAAGTTGATTTACAATAGGTCCTGGAAGACTGGGGAAATTCCAGAAGACTGGAATAAAGCTAATGTTGTGCCATTACTGTAAAAGTGATGACCCAGCTAATTACAAGAGTGTCTGTCTGACATTGAGGCGAGACAATGGGACAGCTGTTACTGGATTTCATTAATAAAGAATTAAAGGAGGGTAATATAATAAGTACCAATCAAAGGTTTAGGGAAAACAGATCCTACCCAACTAACTGAATATCTTTATTGGATGAGATCAGAACTTTGGTTGATAAAGATAACAGTATGGATGTAATAGACTTAGACTTCCGTAAGGCATTTGACTTGGTTCAGCACAATACTTTGATTAAACAACTAGACTGATACAAAATGAACATGGCATAGATTAAAAATTGGCTAATTGATAGGTCTGGAACTATGTTTGTAAGTGGGGAACCATGGTTGAGTGAATGTATTTCCAGATTCTTACCAATGATTAGAGGAGAATATCAAACCACTACTGATAAGGGTTGCATCTGACACCAAGATTGGGGGGTGGGGATGGTAGATAATGAAGTGTCAGAAGATTCAGGCTCCAGCACCGGGAGTTTGGGAAGTTTTCCCAGCCCTGGCCGGGGGATTATTTTCTGTTCCACGAAGAGGGGAAGTTCTACCCCCAACCCCCATGAGTCTGTTCCTTGAAACTAGACCCCGGATAACACAAGTCCCAGCAGGTTTGTCACATCCTGTCTCCTCCCTTTCTCTGCCCTATTTATATCGTGCCTCCTGCAGCTCCCACCCCCCTGTGCATTTACTGCTCCTCTCGCTGTAAGCAGAACCTGCCCCCAGCTCCCTGATAATCACTTACCTGAGTCAGCTCCAGTGCAGCCATTTCCTTCGCCCTGGGAGGATGGGACGATCTGGAGCAAGAAGCAGACGTTATTCTGTAGCCTGCCAGGGTGAGAAGAGCAAGTTCAGAGAATTCAGCAGGGGCTTTTGTCCATTTGTCCATTCGCCGATTACCACCAGGCTTTTTCCCTGCAAAGGGACATTCTAGGGTCTGCCACACTGTGCAGCACATAGTGACCTTATTACAGTCCAGGCCTAGCCCCCTCCTACCAGGAGGAATCCCTCGGAGACATGGTGACACCTTCCCGGTAACACAATCTCTGAACCGAAGGCCAGAGAAGAGCAGAACCTCTCTTCCCCAGTTTAGCCCCAAGAGGGGGCAGATCCTGGCAGGGGACGAGGACAGGGGTTATTTGCTGTTACAGCAGCTCGTTACAGCAGGGGCTGCCTTCGAGATCCCACCTTAGTTCCTAGGGACATTTGCGCCCAATCACTTTGCTGCCCCTCCCCACCGCTGGGTCTCTCTCAATTTCCCAAGAGCTCCAGCTCCCCACCGGGGGTTGGCAGAGCCCGGGGCTGCCCCGCAGACTGGTGCCAGCTGCAGAAAGTCCCCGAGGCTGAGCACAGTGGGGGGTTTAAGGAATGTGACAGGGTTAGGCCTGATGGCTACAGGAGGGTAGTAGAGGGGGTCTATATTAGCCCCAGAATGAACAAATCCCTGTTCCCTGGGTGATCCAGCTGGGGCTACTCTGGGGCAGTTGGGCCAATTAGGCCAGCTGAGGCCAATCAAGGAGCTTGACCCCAGTAGTTGAAAAGCCTCCCCATCAGGCAGACAGGGGCAGCTGGAAGGGAGTTAGGAGAGGGAGCAGAGCGGAGCGGAGCGGAGCTGAGCTGCTACAGGATTTGGAGCAACCACTGACACAGAGTAAGGCCCCAAAGGTACCAGAGACGATCGGGGGGGTACCTGTCTGGCTGCGGCCGGGGGCCCAAGACACAGGCCTGAGGGAGAACCCCTCCCCACCCAGTTCTGGGAAGCAGACGGCGAGCAATGGGGCCAAGGAGAGGCGACCCAGGGAAGGAGTAAGTCACGGACGTTTGAAGACTACTCCACACAGGGTCCCTGGGTCGGGGCCCGGGGCAGAGGGCGGGACCGGGCCCCCCCCCTGCTCCCCCTCCTCCCGGTGCGCTGTGGTTGTGGCCGAAGAGGGCACCGTACCCACGAGAGGGCTAAACTAGCCGCCCGCACCACAGGAAGGTCTCTGCCAGCACAGACCCCTCTGCAGTCCCAGCTCTCACATCGCACTGGAGGCAGCTGCAACAGCGTCGCGCTCACCCAGGTGCCGCACGGGGCTGATCACACGCTGCTCTTCCTTTGTGCTCCCAGACTCCAACTGCTGCTTCCCTCTCCCCCTGGAGCACCCGCTGCCCCCTTTCCTAAAGAAAGGTGGAGGGAGGGGCAGGGATGGGGGGGTCTGCATGTGCCTGGCCAGCCCCAGGAGCCAGGTGTTGTGGGAAATGTAGTCTGTGTGAGTGCTGGCTGTGCACAGGTAAGACTGTTTCCTCCCCACCACCCTGCGCTGCGAGCTGGGTCTGCCAAGAGCTGGCAAGTCAGAGGGACAAGCTGGCTGGGGTCCAATCTGTCATTGCAGCAGCCCCTGGTGGTGAGAGAGACACTTTTGAGCCACACAGAACTTGTCTCCAGGTCCGGGAAAGGCTGCGACTAACGCCCTGCCCGAGTTAGCAGTGCGGCTCTTAATCCCTGCCAAACGGCTTTTGTTATTCAAATAACAAATATCACAGGATCTTTTTCAGGGGATAAGGCAACAAGCCACGTGTATTGTGAATACAGAAATTTGGTAACTAGTATCAATATAAAAAGTATCAACAGTGTCACAACATCAATATTGTTCTTTACTTAGTGAAACAGGATCAATAATGGAAATACTAGCATCAACATTGGATCAATACAACAATTACAGAGACTCTTGTTAATAAAATATACTTCATTGACACATGTTTTAATTGGTACTTTCATTCACACTCACATGCACTGACAGAAGCCTGGGAAACAAGCAGGAAGAACTTGAAGTCCTGGCACAGTCAAGAAACTACGACATGATTGGAATAACTGAGACTTGGTGGAATAACTCTCACGATTGGAGCGCTGTCATGGATGGGTATAAACTGTTCAGGAAGGACAGGCAGGGGCGAAAGGGGGAGGAGTTGCACTGTATGTAAGAGAGCACTATGACTGCTCTGAGCTCCAGTATGAAACTGGAGATAAGTCAGTTGAGTGTCTCTGGGTTAAGCTTAGAAGCAAGAACAATAAGCGTGATGTCCTGGTGGGTGTCTGTTACAGACCACCAGACCAGGAGGATGAGGTGGATGAGGCTTTCTTTGCTCAACTAGGGAAAGTTTCCAGTTCACAGGGCCTGATTCTCATGGGAGACTTCAATCACCCTGACATCTGCTGGGAGAGCAATACAGCAGAGCACAAACAATCCAGGAAGTTTTTGGAGAGTGTTGCAGACAATTTCCTGGTGCAAGTGCTGGAGCAACCAACTAGGGGCCGTGCTTTCCTTGACCTGCTGCTCACAAACAGGGAAGATTTGGTAGGGGAAGTAGAAGTGGGTGGCAACCTAGGCAGCAGTGACCATGAGATGGTCGAGTTCAGGATCCTGACGAAAGGAAGGAAGGAGAGCAGCAGGATACGGACCATGGACTTCAGAAAAGCGGACTTTGACTCCCTCAGGGAACTGATGAGCAGGATTCCCTGGGAGGCTAATATGAGGGGGAAAGGAACCCAAGAGAGCTGGCTGTTTTTTAAAGAGACCTTATTGAGGGCACAAGAGCAAACCATCCCGATGTGCGGAAAGAATAGCAAATTTGGTAGGCGTCCAGCTTGGCTTAACAAAGATGTCCTTGGCGAACTTAAACGCAAAAAAGAAGCTTACAAGAAGTGGAAGCTTGGTCAGGTGACTAGGGAGGATTATATAAACACTGCTCGAACGTGCAGGAATGAAATCAGGAAGGCCAAAGCGCAATTGGAGTTGCAGCTAGCAAGGGACGTGAAGGGGAACAAGAAGGGTTTCTACAGGCATGTTGCCAACAAGAGGAAGATTCGGGAAAGAGTGGGCCCCTTAAAGAAAGAGGGGGGCGACCTAGTGACGGAGGATGTGGAGAAAGCTGAGGTACTCAATGCCTTTTTTGCCTCTGTCTTCACAGACAAGATCAGCTCCCAGACTGCTGTACTGAGTGGCACAGAATGGGAAGGAGGTGAACATCCCGCAGTGCTGAGGGAACGGGTCCAAGACTATTTAGAAGGATTGGACATACATAAGTCCATGGGGCCGGATGCAATGCACCTGAGGGTGCTGAGGGAGTTGGCTGAGGTGATTTCAGAGCCATTGGCTATTATCTTTGAAAGCTCGTGGCAGCAGGGGGAGGTCCCTGAGGACTGGAAAAAAGCAAATCTAGTGCCCATCTTCAAAAAAGGGAGGAAAGAGGATCCAGGGAACTACAGACCGGTCAGCCTCACCTCAATCCCTGGAAAAATCATGGAGCAGGTCCTTAAGGAATCCATTTTAAGGCACTTGGAGGAGAGGAAGGTGATCAGGAACAGTCAACACGGATTCACCAAAGGAAAGTCATGCCTGACCAACCTGATTGCTTTCTATGATGAGGTGACTGGCTCTGTGGATGTAGGGAAGGCGGTGGATGTGATATACCTTGACTTTAGCAAAGCTTTTGATACTGTCTCGCACAGTATTCTTATCAGCAAGTTAAAGAAGTATGGGTTGGATGAATGGACTATAAAATGGATAGAGAACTGGCTAGAGCATAGGGCTCAACGTGTAGTGATCAATGGCTCCATGTCTAGCTGGCAACCGGTCACAAGTGGAGTTCCCCAGGGGTCTGTCCTGGGGCCGGTTTTGTTCAACATCTTTATTAATGATCTGGAGGATGGGGTAGATTGCACCCTCAGCAAGTTTGCGGACGACACTAAGCTGGGGGGAGTGGTAGATACCCTGGAGGGTAGGGATAGGATACAGAGTGACCTAAACAAACTGGAGGATTGGGCCAAAAGAAATCTAATGAGGTTCAACAAGGACAAGTGCAGAGTCCTCCACTTAGGACGGAAGAATCCCATGCACAGCTATAGACTGGGGACCGACGAGCTGGGCAGCAGCTCTGCAGAAAAGGACCTGGGGGTAACGGTGGATAAAAAGCTGGATATGAGTCAGCAGTGTGCCCTGGTTGTCAAGAAGGCTAATGGAATATTGGGCTGCATTAGGAGGGGCATTGCCAGCAGGTCACGGGAAGTGATTATTCCCCTCTATTCGGCATTGGTGAGGCCGCATTTAGAATACTGTGTCCAGTTTTGGGCCCCCCACTACAAAAAAGATGTGGACAAGCTAGAGAGAGTCCAGCGGAGGGCAACCAAAATGATTAGGCAGCTGGAGCACAGGACTTATGTGGAGAGGCTGAGGGAACTGGGCTTGTTTAGTCTGCAAAACAGAAGAGTGAGGGGGGATTTGATAGCAGCTTTTAACTACCTGAAAGGGGGTTCCAGGGAGGATGGGGCTAGGCTGTTCTCGGTGGTGGCAGATGACAGAACAAGGAGCAACGGTCTCAAGTTGCAGGGGGGAGGTCTAGGTTGGACATTAGGAAAAAGTTTTTTACTAGGAGGGTGGTGAAGCATTGGAATGGGTTACCTAGGGAGGTGGTGGAATCTCCATCCTTACAGGTTTTTAAGCTGAGGCTTGACAAAGCCCTGGTTGGGATGATATAGCTGAGGTTAGTCCTGCTTTGAGCAGGGGGTTGGACTAGATGACCTCCTGAGGTCCCTTCCAACTCTATGATTCTATGATTCTATGACAGGCACACACAGACAGGGAGACAGACAAACATACACAGGAGTCTCAAAGATGTTATAGTTACCAGCCTCTTGGTGCTCATGGTAGTCACTGGCCAGGTGACTGCAGCACGAGGGTGAGGAGCAAGGTTCTGCCGATGCTCATCGGTACTACTGGATGGTTGGTGATGTAGACCCAAACCTCCAGCCTTTATCTTTATGTCCCATTTTATAGGGAAAAGATCCCATGTAAGTGGATGGGTTTTGCTCTGTCATGCTGCATCTGCATTTGGTGTGATCCTTAACCACCCACATTGTTGCAAGCCTGATCAAATTTTGTTCTTTGAAGTGAGCTGGATCCAAAGTTATTAGGGTGGGCTCCTCTTCGGCCAGCTGAGTGGTAAAAGTTATCATCTTCGCTCCTTTCTTCCGCCCTCAGACGTTTTAGGTGAGACTGTTGTTTTCTTCCTCTGTTTTGACATCCCTTACTCAGACCAATTGTTCAATCACTCTCCATCTCTACACCCACCTCAATTGCTCAGCCATTCACACTTCAATCACTCAGTGCCTACTCCTAGCTGTAGAATTCACATATTATTTTTAAAGCAAACATGATTTCATTTTTGCCAGTGTCTTTCACAATGAGGTCGGTATATTACATTTCACAGTGTGGCTTTTTATACTTACAATAGGGTTTTTACAGACATATTGAAAGTGGGTGAAATTAGCAGATAAAATGGTCAGTGGAGCGGTTTTACAAACAACCTTAAAATAAATAGAATTATACAAAGTACAGACAGACTTGAATTATTATGCACTAAAAGGATATTTTAACAAGGCTGAAGTGAACATTTCAAAGGGTAGAACAACACGAGTCAGTTGAGGTTTTAGCTTTGATTAAAGTTACAATGTGTCAGGCTGAAGTGCCTCTTGGTAGAAAGATGCGGGGGAGGGGGTGTTTGTGGCTCTGTTCTTTCATGAAAACAGGATTAGGCCAACAACCACCCCACCCCATCTGCTCTTCTCCCCCTGGAATTTCCTGCCTGCACAGAGATAGTTCAGTCTCCACCATTCACACTGTCTTCCCCTCCCTGCATTTTGTGGGTGCAGGCACAAAGGAGGTCAGCGCTGGGCCAAATTCCTGAGGGGCTGGGGATTGGGTCCAGGCTTTGGGCATAAGTTGTCCTCTGCGGGACCCCTGGCTTGGGCTAAAAAGGCCATGCACTACACAAGCAATGATCATGCACTGATCACACAGCAGCTTCCTAGCCATGGAGTTAGGGAAGGGGGGAAGTAACACTGAAGCAGGGCAAAATGACCTGACCAATAGGTACTATGGTAACGGGGTTATAATATGGGCAGCCCATGTCCCCCCTTCTATTCCTCCCCTCCCCATCTGGACAAAGAAAGCGATAAGAAGTGTGTTCTCTCTTCTTTCCCAGGCAGCATGCCTGTTAGAGAAAGCTTGGGATTCTCCCCCTTGTTCTTCCCTTGCAGCTGGTTCGATCAGGAAGTTTATGGTCATTCCTGCTCCCAAGATAGCCAAATCACAGCAAAAATACATATGCCATGCAGGTGAAGTGGTAAACAATAAAGAAGGGGTGGGTATAATTATATGCCTTCTGGAGCCATTAATATTAATTTTATAACCATTTATATCACCAAATCGGGGTTTTATGGGGCATTGTAGAAGTGTGTGTGTGTGTGTGTGTGTGTGTGTGTATAAAAAGTTGTAGAGTAGTTAACTCAGGACTTACTTCACTGGTGGCGAGGGGAAGGGGAACCAGTGGCCTAGAGGCTGTAACTGAATAAACGCTCCTTATCACTCCACCTAGGCCAATCTCTCTACAATCGACCCCACAACACATTTCTGGCTCATTTTTCCTCCCCCTGCTTCCCTGATACCTGCACCCCAGACACACAAAGGTGACCCCCCCCCCCCCCCCGCGGCCCAGTCTCGATCCCCATGGGAACCCCCTGTTGTGCCCCTGGAGCAGATCCTGGCAGGAGCTTTGAGAGCGGCTTGCCTGTCAGTAAGGTGGCTCTGAACTCTCCCTGACAAGGGAGCAGGGTCCCAGGGGCTGCAGATCTGAGCCCTCAGGGTCCCCCCTTGTGCAGAGTCATTTTGCTGCCCGTCCCCCGCATTTCCTGCAGGTGCCTCTCAATTACCTGGAGTCTCCAGCCCAAGGGCTGGGGCTGGCAGAGCCCAGGGCTGCCCTGCGGAGTTAGTTCCACCTGAAGAAGGTCTGCGCCCGGCGGGGCACAGAGGGGTTAATGAAAGCTTCTCCTCCGCCCAGACCCGGTGGGGGAAGCAGCAGCTGCCCAGCCCAGCTCCAGACAAATCACAGCGCCGGGTACTCCAGAGCCTCCCGTCCCGGAGCTGCGCAGACTCTGATCCTGCGTGCTCCCTGCTTCCCGCCCCACCAGCGCTCTCACTGCGCCAGCCCTCCTCGTGTCCTCAACACACATCTGTCTGCCTCCCCCTGTACCACTGCAGGAACGCCCTGGGCACCGGACTCGGGAGAGTGACAAACCTCCCGGCCTGGGGGGCAAGAACTGAGCAGGGTTTTCCCAGCTAGAGTCCGAGGGTCACAAAGGAGGCGCCCGCCGAGGCAGGGCCAGTCCCGGGTAGGAGCTGCCCCTTCCGCCCCCAGCCCGGCCGGGAGATGTCAGCACGGCACGGCACAGCAGGGCAGGACACAGAACGTCACAGCACGGCGCGGATCATTGAACGGATTGTGCGTGTTTTGCAGCAGCTGCAGAGGAGCCTCACATTTTGCAGCCCCTGGGAATGTGCTCCCCAGTTGTGAATGTCCCTGAGGAAGGGCTCCAATCTGTCTTAACAGCAATGAATCCGCTGCCCTCAGCTCCTGCCAGGATCTGCTCAGGCAAAACCCAGCGACACTCTGACAGATCCTATCTTGTGGCATACTTGGAACCCAGGGAGGACGGAGCTAGGCTGTTCTCAATGGTGGCAGGTGACAGAACAAGGAGCAATGTCTCAAGTTGCAGTGTGGAAGGTCTAGGTTGGATATTAGGGAAAACTTTCCACCTAGGAGGGTGGTGAAGCACTGCAATGGGTTACTGAGGGAGGTGGTGGAATCGCCATCCTTAGAGATTTTTAAGGCCCAGCTTGACAAAGCCCTGGCTGGGATGATTTAATTGGGGTTGGTCCTGCTTTGAGCAGGGGTTGGACTAGAGACCTCCTGAGGTCCCTTCCAACTCTAATATTCTATGATCCATTGCTGTGCCTATACAGATTTCTCTCCCCACAGGCACAGGAAATCCAATATCTTCTGTCTCTACTGGCTGGAGCTCATTTGTAGCATGCAGCTGGCTTTGTCAACTGATCAGTTGCACACAACAAAGGATCACAGCTGGAGGTGTGACCAGAGAAGGCATTTAAAAAGTTGCAGGGTTTTAAGCGGAGTTGGTCTTCCGGGCTCCTTGACCTATTGGCAGTGGAGTTCGCAATTGTGACCAAAGTGGTCGGTGTCGGGCATTGTAGGACAGCTGCTGGAGAACTGGTAGGGTTGACAGAGGCAACACGCTCTTTGCACTTGCACTATGTTGACCTCAGCACATCAACAATGGCTCAATGTTGCTCAGGGAGTGGTGTTACTATGTTGATATAATGGGGAACTTACCTTTAAATTTAAATGCAGAGATGCACACAACTAAGTCAACGCAACTCCGCTTACCTCAATGTAGTGTAGGCCTCTGTAGTGGATATCATGTCTGGGAGGGGTTAATCCTGATGGGAAATCCTACTTCTAATAAAGTCACTAAGTATTTCCCAATGGTGCAGAACCTAGAATGTCAGTTTCCAGGGAAAAAATCTGGCGGGACTCTGAGAAATGGACAAAATCCCCTTCTGAAATCTCTCCAATTGCCTTTTTGCCCTGATAGGCTACAGAATAATGTCGATGTTTTGCTCTGGATCATTCCATTCTTCCAGGGGAAAGGAAATGGCTGCAGTGGAGTCAGCTGAGGTAAGGGGTTATCATGGAACTGGTGGTGGGGTCTGGCTGCAGGGAAATGGGCAGTGAATACATAGGAAGGTGGGAGCTGCTGGAGGTGGGGCAGGGCAGTAAATGCTTGGGTAGGGAAAGGAAGGAGACAAACCTGCCAGAGAAATCGAGGGCCTAGTTTGAAGAAGCAATCTCCTGAGATTTGGGAATGGAACTTCCCCTATTTTCCCCAGGAAATAATCCCCTGGCCAGGGCTGCAAAAACTTCCAGTGATTGACACACGTCATTATTTCCCTCTCTCCCAAACTTTGTGTTATCTGCAAACTTCCCAGTGATGATATCATAGAATCATAGAATCATAGAATATTAGAGTTGGAAGGGACCTCAGGAGGTCATCTAGTCCAACCCCCTGCTCAAAGCAGGACTAACCTCAGCTATATCATCCCAACCAGGGCTTTGTCAAGCCGCAGCTTAAAAACCTCTAAGGATGGAGATTCCACCACCTCCCTAGGTAACCCATTCCAATGCTTCACCACCCTCCTAGTAAAAAACTTTTTCCTAATGTCCAACCTAGACCTCCCCCTGCAACTTGAGACCGTTGCTCCTTGTTCTGTCATCTGCCACCACCGAGAACAGCCTAGCCCCATCCTCCCTAGAACCCCCTTTCAGGTAGTTAAAAGCCGCTATCAAATCCCCCCTCACTCTTCTCTTTTGCAGACTAAACAAGCCCAGTTCCCTCAGCCTCTCCTCATAAGTCCTGTGCTCCAGCCCCCTAATCATTTTGGTTGCCCTCCGCTGCACTCTCTCCAAATTGTCCACATCTTTTTTGTAGTGGGGGGCCCAAAACTGGACACAATATTCTAAATGTGGCCTCACCAATGCCGAATAGAGGGGAATAATCACTTCCCGTGACCTGCTGGCAATGCCCCTCCTAATGCAGCCCAATATTCCATTAGCCTTCTTGACAACCAGGGCACACTGCTGACTCATATCCAGCTTTTTATCCACCGTTACCCCCAGGTCCTTTTCTGCAGAGCTGCTGCCCAGCTCGTCGGTCCCCAGTCTATAGCTGTGCATGGGATTCTTCCTTCCTAAGTGGAGGACTCTGCACTTGTCCTTGTTGAACCTCATTAGATTTCTTTTG
Organism: Emydura macquarii macquarii; assembly: GCF_026122565.2. Classification (NCBI taxonomy): domain Eukaryota; kingdom Metazoa; phylum Chordata; order Testudines; family Chelidae; genus Emydura; species Emydura macquarii. The sequence goes on from NW_027133765.1 coordinate 62,960, forward strand.
GCCCAATCCTCCAGTTTGTTTAGGTCACTCTGTATCCTATCCCTACCTTGCAGGGTATCTACCACTCCCCCCAGCTTAGTGTCGTCCGCAAACTTGCTGAGGGTGCAATCTACCCCATCCTCCAGATCATTAATAAAGATGTTGAACAAAACCGGCCCCAGGACCGACCCCTGGGGAACTCCGCTTGTGACCGGTTGCCAGCTAGACATGGAGCCATTGATCACTACTCGTTGAGCCCTATGCTCTAGCCAGTTCACTATCCATTTTATAGTCCATTCATCCAACCCATACTTCTTTAACTTGCTGATAAGAATACTGTGAGAAACCGTATCAAAAGCTTTGCTAAAGTCAAGGTATATCACATCCACCGCCTTCCCCACATCCACAGAGCCAGTCACCTCATCATAGAAAGCAATCAGGTTGGTCAGGCATGACTTTCCCTTGGTGAATCCGTGTTGACTGTTCCTGATCACCTTCCTCTCTTCCAAGTGCCTTAAAATGGATTCCTTAAGGACCTGCTCCATGATCTTTCCAGGGATTGAGGTGAGGCTGACCGGTCTGTAGTTCCCCGGATCTTCTTTCCTCCCTTTTTTGAAGATGGGCACTATATTTGCTTTTTTCCAGTCCTCAGGGACCTCCCCCTGTTGCCACGAGCTTTCAAAGAGAATAGCCAATGGCTCTGAAATCACCTCAGCCAACTCCCTCAGCACCCTCGGGTGCATTGCATCCGGCCCCATGGACTTGTGAATGTCCAATCCTTCTAAATAGTCTTGAACCTGTTCCTTCAGCACTGCGGGATGTTTGCCTCCTTCCCATTCTGTGCCACCCAGTACAGCAGTCTGGGAGCTGATCTTGTCTGTGAAGACAGAGGCAAAAAAGGCATTGAGTACCTCAGCTTTCTCCACATCCTCCGTCACTAGGTCGCCTCCCTCTTTCTTTAAGGGGCCTACACTTTCCCGAATCTTCCTCTTGTTGGCAACATGCCTGTAGAAACCCTTTTTGTTCCCCTTCACGTCCCTTGCTAGCTGCAACTCCAATTGTGCTTTGGCCTTCCTCATTTCATTCCTGCACGTTCGAGCAGTGTTTATATAATCCTCCCTAGTCATCTGACCAAGCTTCCACTTCTTGTAAGCTTCTTTTTTGCGTTTACGTTCGCCAAAGACTTCTTTGTTAAGCCAAGCTGGACGCCTACCATATTTGCTATTCTTTCTGCACATCGGGATGGTTTGCTCTTGTGCCCTCAATAAGGTCTCCTTAAAATACAGCCAGCTCTCTTGGGTTCCTTTCCCCCTCATATTAGCCTCCCAGGGAATCCTGCCCATCAGTTCCCTGAGGGAATCAAAGTCCGCTTTTCTGAAGTCCATGGTCCGTATCCTGCTGTTCCCCTTTCTTCCTTTCATCAGGATCCTGAACTCGACCATCTCATGGTCACTGCTGCCTAGGTTGCCACCCACTTCTACTTCCCCTACCAAATCTTCCCTGTTTGTGAGAAGCAGGTCAAGAGAAGCACGGCCCCTAGTTGGTTGCTCCAGCACTTGCACCAGGAAATTGTCAGCGACATTCTCCAAAAACTTCCTGGATTGTTTGTGCTCTGCTGTATTGCTCTTCCAGCAGATGTCAGGGTGATTGAAGTCTCCCATGAGAATCAGGCCCTGTGAACTGGAAACTTTCCCCAGTTGAGTAAAGAAAGCCTCATCTACCTCATCCTCCTGGTCTGGTGGTCTGTAACAGACACCCACCACGACATCACACTTATTGTTCTTGCTTCTAAGCTTAACCCAGAGACACTCAACTGACTTATCTCCAGTTTCATACTGGAGCTCAGAGCAGTCATAGTGCTCTCTTACATACAGTGCAACTCCTCCCCCTTTCGCCCCTGCCTGTCCTTCCTGAACAGTTTATACCCATCCATGACAGCGCTCCAATCGTGAGAGTTATTCCACCAAGTCTCAGTTATTCCAATCATGTCGTAGTTTCTTGACTGTGCCAGGACTTCCAGTTCCTCTTGCTTGTTTCCCAGGCTTCTTGCATTTGTGTACAGGCACTTGAGATAAGTAGCCGACTGGCCTACTTCCACAGTATGAATCGGGAGGCCTCCCCTGCTGCCCCCTCCTCCTTCTGCTTCCATGCGGTGTCCCTCTTCCCCACTAACCTTCGGGCTTAGGTCCCCGTCCCCTGTCAAAACTAGTTTAAAGCCCTCCTCACTAGGTTAGCCAGCCTGTCTGCGAAGATACTCTTCCCTGTCTTCGTTAGATGAATCCCGTCTCTTCCTAGTAGTCCTTCTTCCTGAAACAACATCCCATGATCGAAGAATCCAAAGCCCTCTCTTCGACACCACCTGCGTAACCACGCATTTATGTGCTCTGCCAAGTCATTGACAAACAAATTAAATAGTGTAAGGCCAAGAACTGATCCCTCTGGGACCCTACTAGAAACAGAGCCCTTGGACCGTGCTTCTCCATTTACAATTACATTTTGAAATCTGTCAATTAGCTGGTTTTGAATCTAGTTAGTGTATGTTGTGTTAATTTTGTATTGTGCTAGTTATTTACATATAATGCAGCACCAAGTCAAATACCTTACAGGAATCATAAGTATACATTAACACTATTTCTTTATCAACCAAACTTCTGATCTCATACAAAAAAAATTCCATTTAGTTTGGGAGGATCTGTTTTTCCTAAACTTATGTGGATTGGTCTGAATTACATCACCCTCTTTTAATTTTTTAATAATCAAATCCGGTATCAGCCCCTCCATTATCTTGCCCAGGATTGATGTCAGATAGTCTTAGAGTGGTCTCGGTCGTCCCTTTTTAAATGTTGTGACAACATTATTTTTTTCCTGTCTTTTGGAGTTTCCCAGTGTTCTAAGACCTATTAATTAATGTTGATTTTCATCCACTGAGCTCCTCAGCCTGTGTTTTGTTTTGTTTTTTTAATTCTTGAATGGAAGATATCTGGAACTGCTGATTTAAAAATGCCTGGTTTTCGTAGCTGCTATTTAACGCCCTCATGAGTTTGTTGTGATGACAAAACTGTGGTCATCCATCATAGTAAACATATGACTACATCAACTGCTTGCTTTTCCCCAAATCCAGTAGAGAAATATTCACTGAACATTTTTGCTTCTGCCACTTCCATCTAGCAATGGACCGATACCATTGTTAGGATTCTTTTTGTGATTAATATACGAAAAATAACCTTCCTTCATATTGTCCTTGATACTGCTGGCCAGAGATTTCTCCTTTTGTCCCTTTGCTTCGCCTTACTGGTTTTCTACAATTTTGAGCTTCTGACTTTTTTCCTGTCAACTTCCTCTGTGTCTGTTTACATGTACATGTTTATTTCAGTGGTTCTCAAACTTTTTGCAGTGGTGACCCCATTCACATAGCAAGCCTCTGAGTGCACCTCCCTCACCCCCGTGGGTTCCTGCTCCTGGCCTCCCTGCAGGCTCCCCACTCCCCCTTCGCCCCTAACCCATGCATTGTGCCCTTTTCACCCCTGCACCCTGCAACCCCGTCCTGCGCCCACCTGGTGAAACAGCCCTGCATGCACAGAGCGACTGGTATTGCTGCTGGCTCCCACCTCGAAAGCTGCTCCTCCGCACCCTCTGCAGGACTATGATGGGGGAAAGTGAGGTGCAATGTCCAGGTTCCCTGCATCCAGGTCACTTTCTCCACATAGGCTGTGTAAGGGGAGGGCAAAGAGTAGCAGCTCCTGATGCTCGCCTCACAGCACTGCCCAGATGGGGAAAGTGACCTGGATGCAGAGAGCCCTGGCGTTGCTTCTCACTTTCCCCCTCACTGCCTCCATGGGAGGTGCAGAGGAACGCTGGCGGGGTGAGCAGTGTCTGTGTATCACCGCTCACCCGTTTCTCCCATGTTCCTCTGCAAGGAGAAAGCAAGGAAGCTCACAATCCTGCGCCTGGCCGGGGTCGGGGCATGCAGTTCGCGACCCCACATAGCCACCTCGCAACTCCCTGTTTGAAAAACGCTGATTTATTGAACGGGGAGGATGTTGGGATTCCCACCAGGAGGCTGTCCCTGGACCCTGCTAGGAATGCCAATTCTGGTGCCAGTCTCGGGCTAGTAGGTGTGTCGCTGAAGACTTGTGCCCCTCTGCCAATGGCAGGGACAAGGGGCTCTCTCTCTCCCCTCAACCTGATGCCACCTGGCTGCTCTGAGTGGGGTGGGGATGTTACTGTGCTACTGTCTCCCTCCCAGAGCATCCATTTTCCTGGCCCTGCTCCTCTATGAATAGTGGGGTTGTCACTGGGCAGCAGGTGCTCAGTGTTGGACTCTTGTTCTTTCAGGGGCCTGTGACCTTCGAGGAGGTGGCTGTGTGTTTCACCAAGGAAGAGTGGGCTCTGCTGGACCCCGCTCAGGAAGCCCTCTACAGAGACGTCATGCAGTAGGCCTATGAGAATGTGACCTTGCTGGGTATGAATTCCTGTCCCCTCGGTTATTGGAAGCTGGGGATTCTCTAAAGAACATTTGTAGGGGAGCCATGGGAGCAAGAAACCTAGCTAGCTTCAAGACTGAGGTTGATAAGTTTAGGGGGGGATGGTATGATGGGACAGTCTAATTTGGCAATTGACTGGTCTTTGACTATTGGCGGTAAATATGCCCAATGGCCTGTGAAGGGATGTTAGATGCGGTGGGTTCTGAGTTACTACAGAGAATCCTTTCTGGGTGTCTGGCTGTCTGGTCTTGCCTGCGTGCTCAGGATTTAACTGATCACCATGTTTGGGGTCAGGAAGGAATTTCCCCCCAGGGCAGATTGGCAGAGGCCCTGGGGGTTTTTTGCCTTCCTCCGCAGCATGGGGTACAGGTCTCTTGCTGGTGGATTCTCTGTCCCTTGCAGACTAAATCATTATTTGAGGACTTCAATAACTCGGTCATAGGTTAGGGGTCTATTACAGGAGTGGGTGGGTGAGCTTCTGTGGCCTGCGTTGTGCATGAGGTCAGACTAGATGATCATAATGGTCCCTTCTGACCTTAGAGTCTGTGAGTCTAGTAATAACTCTATACCTGTACTCATAGTACATGGTTTTGTCCCATCCCAGTGTCCTTTTCGGACACAGTTTTTGTACCATCGGTCATTTAAAAATCTGATTTTGGAAAATATTTAATTTTTCCTTATTGGATGCATTAAAGTCCAGTCCCTGCACTTTGCTTTCTCTCCAAGGGCTATGACCGCTCTATGTGTGGTAGATGTGGGGATTTTGGTGATATTTGTATGATTGTAGACCACGCCTCCGTGTCCCTCTGTACTTGATATTGCTATAATGGGAATGTAAAGACCAGGACACACGAGGCGTTTTGTTACACCTGGCCTTCTGCTCTCTTTCCTCTCCATGAAGGTGGCTTTCCTTTTTGCCAATTCCTCATCGAAGAGGGTTGGTGAATGGGGAGCCAGGATGGTAACTTTCCCCTCCTTCACCAATTTCCATAAAGACAAGGTTTCACTGTGTCTGCATCCCAAATTCCTACCGAATCTGGTTTCCCAATTCCACCTCAACCAGCCCATACATCTGCCTGCCTTCTTCCCCAAACCTCTAATGAGGAACAGTGAATTCATTCCCTCGATATGCGTAGGGCCCTGGCCTTTTACCTGCAAACCATTCCAGAAGTCTCTCCGGCTATTTGTCACCATAGTGGAAAGAAATAAAGGGCGGGCCATTTCCACCCAGAGAATCTCTACTTGGGCCTCAGGGTGAATTATGCACTGCTGTCAAATGCCAGGGCGCTCACCACCAGGTGGGATATGAGCCCAATCCACAAGAACGCAAGCATTAACCATAGTCATGCTCCACGACATGCCCGTTGTGGCCACATGGAGTTCGATACACATCTTTTCCTCCCGCTACACTCTGATATCTGATTCCGGGTCAGATGCCTTGTTCGGCGCAGCCGACCTCCATTCCATGGTTCTGTCGTCTTCCTCCCACCCTCTTCCCATCTAGGTACTGCTTGTCAGTCATCCTTAGTGGACTACAATAGGGACCATCACTCGAAGAAGAAGAGGTGGTTACTTACCTGTAACTGGAGGTTCTTTGAGATGTACAGTCCTTTTCTGTGTTCCAAACCCACCCTCCTTCCCTCGTGCTGCAGATCTGGTAAGTCTGTGGTGGAGAAGGAACTGGAGATGCAGTTGGCCCGCCCTGCCCTTTATCACCTTGGGCGAAACCATGAGGCACTATAAGGGCATGGGTGCAGACCGCCGAGCAGTGCTACTTTGAAAAGCTTCAGCTCTGGGAGCGTGCACATCACCCTCGGTGGAATACAGATAGGGAGCACACATCCCAAAGAGCCTCCAGTTACAGGTACGTAACCTCCTCTTTGCAACTCAGATAGTTTCTTAAGTAAATGCTGGTAACTATTTTATCTTTATTTTTCTTGTAACCATTTCTGACGTTTATTGCTTATACTCAAGTAAAATCTCTCTTTATAGTTTTACTGTTTTATCTAATCCAGTGTGTTTAAATTGGAGTGTCAGGGTACTCTATTTAAAATGATAAGCCGGCATATTATTCCTTTAAGGGAATATGTTTGTATTGCCCAGGAGAGGGCTTAGCAGTATACGACACACATTTCTGGGAGAAGTTCTGAGAGTGGACATGGGTTGGAGTCACCCTGCAGCATAACCAAGGTTGGTAAAAACCAAGGTGTGGCTGGCTGGCTGCAGCACACACACCCAGACATAGCTGGGAGAGACTGACATACAGTCTAGGCTCTAGGCTACAAAAGCAAGTCATTGTAAAGGACACCCCAGGTTACAGGGTGCATTAGACCCGAGGATGTGACACGCTGATAGGTTCTAAAGTCTTTCAAACCTTTATCTAAGGGTTCAGCTCTTGGTTATGAGATCATGTCAGCGTGCTGCTCAAGGAGACCACCCCGCTCCCACCAGACAGTTCATACTCAGCCTTTTATGCCGCCCAAATCTGTCTTTATTCCTCACCCTCCTGAAACAGATAAAATTAGTCACTGCCCTTTTCTGCAGAGGGCAGAGCATCAAAAGCTAGGTGGCTGCATAACCCACTTTGGGATTTGTCATTAATTGCCCCCACCCCACACCCCAGCAAGCCAGGAACACACAAATAGGTAGAGTATATATCAATGCAGAGGTCTGTCAATATTCAACAGGTTGCTTCTCCTATGGCCCATGTCTGTATTACAGTCTGAAGTTTTAATGCTGACTCATGCACAGAGGTAATATTCATAACATTAAATACAACAGTCTCACAATATGCCAGTGCTCATCGTATTTATCATCACATTGTTCCCCTCTGCTCATGTGTTCTGTTCCTTCCCCCACCATTTGTCTGTCCCCTCTAGTTAGATTGTATGTTCTTCAGGCCAGGGACTGTCTACTACTCTGTGTTCGTACAGGGCCTAGCACAATGGGGCGCCATCCTTTGGCAGTCCCGTCAACCATGATTAATAATACCTGATTTCCTGCTGCTTTGAGCAAAGGAAGCTGGCTTGGGGATGTGACCCATTAAAAATGAGCTGGGGTGAAATGGAATCTCCTTTGTGACAAGCTGTGATTGAAAGCACCCCTGGATTCACAGCCTGCACACTGTCGTAATAAGCTTTGTACAAAATGTGCCTTGTGAGGTGTCATTTGAAAACTAATAACTTGGCGGTCAATTTAGTGAAATGTCCGTAGCAACATTGTATCTAAAGTTTATGAATTTCCCATCTGATGAGGTTAGCACAAGTTCAAACCCACACAGCCCTGACTAGGCAAAAGTTGTTAAATTGAGCTATCCTAAACAAAGGAATATGTGTTTACCTCAATTTACATATAAGTAGTAAACAGGGTCCTTGTAACAGCAAGGGGGGGGGGGGGAATGGCAGGAGACAAGGCATCTCTGCATTTCAGCATGCACAGGGGAGAGGAAAAAGCATGGTGCCACCTTCAACACGCAACTGCATGTCATCTTCCTGAGTGTTTGAATAAACTTTTCTTAGAGGGGGTAAACCTCAGAAGAATCCACTTCAAAGGCTGACTGGACTATAAAAGTGAGGGAGAAAAACACCCATTTCCCCCCTCTTTTCACCTAAGATGACAAAGGAACCAGCCCTTTGACTCTGGTGAAGATCCTGACCTGAGAATTTGGTCAACTCTGTTGTTGGGAACGTGTGGTTCACAAGCTAAATATGTATCAATGATATCACACTGTTGAGAGGGGAAAAAAACAAACATTCCGGGATGTACGAGCAGATATATTGTAAGCAAGACACGAGAAGTAATTCTTCCATCCTGCTCTGTGCTGATAAGACCTCATCTGGAGTATTATGTCCAGTTCTGGGAGCCACATTTCAGGTAGGATATGGACAAGTTGGAGAAAGTCTAGAGGGGATCAACAAAAATGAGCGAAGGTCCTGAAAACATGACCTATGAGGGAAGATTGAAAAACTTGGGTTTGTTTAATCTGGAGAATAGAAGAGTGAGGGGGGACATGGTATCAGTTTTCAAGTACATAAAAGGTTGTTACAAGGAGGAAGAAAAATTGTTCTAATTAATCTCTGAAGATAGAACAAGAGGAAATGGGCTTAAGTTGCAGCAAGGGCAATATAGGTTGGACATTAAGAAAACCTTCCTCTCAGGGTAGTTAAGCCCTGGAATGAATTGCCTAGGGAGGTGATGGAACCTCCATCATTGGAGATTTTTAAGAGCGTGTTGGAAAAACACCTATCAGGATGATCTAGGTAATGCTTGGTCCTGCCATAAGTGCAGGGGACTGGACTAGAAGACCTCTCAAGGTTCCTTCCAGTCCTGTGATTTTATGATTCTGTGTGGTAAGGATTTTACCATGAACCAAGTCAAGCTTGTTAAGTTCTAGCTACCAGAAAGCATTTTATTTTTATTTTTCTTATAACCATTTCTGACTTTAATACCATAGATTTTAAGTGAACACAAGTATATCTCTGCAGTTAAATAAACTTGTTTTATTTTTTAATCAAAACTAATCCAGTGTTGCGTTTAAGCTGAACTGTTTGGTAACTCCAGTTAAAGTAGCCGACTGTTCAATATTGACTTCTTACATGGGCAACAGACCTAATATCTGAACCAGGACAGCACAGAACCCGCACTTGGGAGTGTGTTGGGGCCACCCTGCAAATAGTAACCAAAGCTGGTAGAAGCTGGAGTGTGACTGGAGTGTTGCTGACAGGCTGCTGGGATCAGAGCTGCTGGGCTGAGGATGTAGGTATACACAGGCACGCAAGATGTGACCTGCATGCTGTTAGGCTGTTTGTTGGACGCCAGGATTGGGAGATACAATAGCAAAGCATTGTGAGGCATCTAGGGTTATGGTGTAGGTGGTGATACCACCTCTCTGGGGCCTGGATTGCACCCTAGATTGACACACACATTCCACAGATTCAATTGATCTTGCTTGTTTTCTTTCCCTTGAGCAGGGTTTCCAGTTTCCAAACCCGATGTGATCTCCTGGCTGGAACAAGTGGAAAATCCCTGGGTCCCTCAACTCCAGGGCTCTGAGGAAAAAGAGATCCTGAGAGGGGCCTGTACAGGTGAGAAATCAGTTAAACCAACTCAAAAAAGTGTCCATGACTTAAGGAAATATTTGTGATTCTTATAAAGACCGGGTGAGCTCTCTGAGTTCATGATTGTTTTCAGGAGGTGTAGCATCCTCAAGGCTTCCCACCTGTCCCAGCTCCTTCCCAATCTACCTCCCCCCTGTGTGTTTGATTGAGATGTAGACCGAGAATTGAGCCTCTCCCCTGGGGAAAGTTTTGTGAGAGATTCAACTCTTTATTCGTTTGATCTCTCCAGCCCTGATTTTGGTTTGTTCCAACCTTTATTCCTTTCCTCTCTCTGAGGTTCTCTTTTTCTCCGGAAAAGGGAGTGACCTATGTCTGGTTTCTCTGTCTGTCCTAGCAGGTGATAGGATGGTAAGTGAGAATGAGAAGAATCCTCAAGGAGATGCTGAACAAGTAAAATCATGTGGGATATTATCAGGAAGATCCCAAGGCAATGTTTCTGGAACTTGGGCACATGCAAAAGATGGTGAGAGTCAGCACACACCACAGAAAAACTTGAGTAAGCATTCACATCTTATTCGACATGAAAGAATCAATACTGGAGAGACATCATGTGCATTCCCTGAGTGCAGAAAAAGCTTCAGTCATATCTCACACCTTAACAGACATCAGAGAATTCACACAGGAGAGAGACCTTAAACATGTTCTGATTGTGGGAAGAGCTTCAGTCAAAGCTCACACCTGACCACGCATAGGAGAATCCACACGGGAGAGATGCCCTACATGTGCCCTGAGTGTGGGAAAAGTTTCAGTCATAACTCCGCCTTTATTAGACATCAGAGAATCCATACTGGAGAAAGTCGCTTCTCATGCCCTGAATACGGGAAAAGCTTCTATCAGAGCTCACACCTTATCAGGCATAAGAGAATCCACACAGGGCAGTAACACTGTAATTGCATTTACTAGGGCTGGCCAAAGACTTTTTTTTTAATACACTGGCTAATTCCCACCTAGTGACCTTTGAGGTGGATCGCACCATTTCCTTCACTGTAGTCTCTGAGCTCCACCAGCTGAGTTACCCTGCCTTTTGCAGCTCACCTTACTTTGGATTGAATCCTCTGACATATATGTTGTTTTGTTCAACATATTCATTAATGATCTGGAGGAGGGATGAATTGCGCACACAGCAAGTTTCCAGATGGCACTAAATTGAGGGGAGTGGTAGACAGGCTGGAGAGTAGAGAGAGGCAACAGAGTGACCTAAACAAATTGGAGGATTGGGCCAAAAGAAATCTGATGAGGTTCAACAAGGATAAGGGCAGAGTCCTACACTTAGGATGAAAGAATCCCATGCACAGCTACAGACTGGGGACCAATGGGCTAGGCAGTAGTTCATCAGAAAAGGACCTGGGGTAACAGTGGATAAGAAGCTGGATATGAGTCAGCAGTGTGCCCTGGTTGTCAAGAAGACTAATGGCATATTGGGCTGCATTAGGAGGATCATTGCCAGCAGATCGAGGGAAGTGATTATTCCCCTCTATTCGTCATTGGTGAGGTTACATTTGGAGTATTGTGTCCAGTTTTGCCACCCGCCCTTCCCCCCCCCCCCATCCACTAGAGGAAGGATGTGGACAAATTGGAGAGAGTTCAGCGGAGGGCAACGAAAATGATTAGGGGGCTGGAGCACATGACTTATGAGGAGAGGCTGAAGGATTCGATAGCAGCCTTCAACTACCTAGTGGGGGGTTCCAGGGAGGACGGAGCTGGTCTTTTCTCAGTGGTGGTTCTCAAGTTGCAGTGGGGGAGTTCCAGGTTGGATATTAGGAAAACCCTTTTCCGTAGGAGGGTGGTGAAGCACTGGAATGGGTTACCTAGGGAGGTGATGGAATCTTCATTCTTAAAGATTTCTAAGGCCCAGCTTGACAAAGCCCTGGTTATTAATACTTACTTGGGGTTGGTCCTGCTTTGAGCAGGGGATTGGAGTAGATGACCTCCTGAGGTCCCTTCCAACCCTGATCTTCTGTGATTCTAACTCTTTTGTCTTAAGAGTTATGGGAGTTTGTGTCCCTCCTGCTAGAAATGTCCATCAGTCCCAGGTGTGGGAGAGGGCTGACCTCATCTAGCTACATTGAAATAACCACTTCCTGTACCTTGTCTCCACTAGAACTGTACATTGCGTTACCTAATTTGAGCAATTAGTTGCGTTTTCATATCAAAATATCTTTGCAGGGCAGACGCGACCCAGGTTCAGTGGTTGTAGTTAGCTTTCCTCCTGTCCTGACCTAATCTCCATCACTTTTCCCAGCCTAGATAAACCTCAAGCATCACATTAATACTTGTTTCCCCATTGCAAAGTGATTGTTAGTCACCGGATTCCTTCTTTGGGATGAGATTGTCTCATTCCCCATTCTTACGTTGCTGTGGGGTCTGAATAGTGGTTATTTTTTCTACCCTATTTTTTATGTAAAATATTGTGAAATATAACAAAAAGCAAGAGCAAAGATCAGGGGAATCAGTATCATTTCAGTCTCTGTGGTGCCCAGAGGGGATGATGTGAGTCAGAGGAATTCCTTCCTAGTCAGCATCATGAATCTCCCGTCATTCTAGCAGCATTGGCTTCTGAGAGACCTACAATAGTTTATCATCTCCGTGTTCTGCCCCTCCACCTCCCAAAGTGTCACATGATGCAGTGTCCTCAGCTCTCTGTGCTTAGCTATCATGCCGTGATCGTAACTCAGATAATTTTGGGCTGGGAAAGGAAGTGTCACGGACCTAGCAAGGGAATTTGAAAGGATTCCAACCACACATTAAACCTTCTGTGCTTTAATCCCTGTTTCCATCTATTGGCAAAGCTGCTTTTAGTATTTTTCCTGATGAGCTGAGATTGTTTGCAGATGAGAAGGTTGGCTGATTTTTTCCCCATTATGATGCTGTTAAAACCTTTGTAACTACCATGACTGAATAATAATGAGGTGAAGGAGGTTTGGACAGCCCAGTAGGAAAATCTGTTCTGATTTGGAGTCTCACAGACTTTAAGGTCAGGAGGGGCCAATATAATCGTCAGATGTAGCCAGCTCTGGAATATCATTTTATATAAAACAAACTGTCTTCTTCCCTTCTGTGTCGTGGCTTTTTCTCTTTCTTGAGGGCATTTGATAACATAACTGGATATTAGTTTTGTTTGATGGGATGTAGCTCAGATTGTTGATGGACGTTGAGACAATTTTGCTAAAACAACAATAATTTCTTATTTTGTTTGTGTCTTTTCCCCTCTCTTTCATTATCACATGAAGCCAGTTCAAGTACAGTTCAGTCATCCGGAGTGAATATTCCAAGTTATTGGATATGCTAGAAGGGAAACAATAGTGTTTTTAAATCTCCACTCTGAAATAGTGAACAGCAGATAGTTATATATACAATTTGTGGCAAAGGAACTGTATACAATCAGTGGTGTTCAGTTGTTTAGATGAATATCGTCTCAGATGATCCAGGGACAGAATTCCACAGTAAGGGAATTGGAACTAGGCAAAATGACCATGTATTGGGGTCCTAAGGCAGTTGTGGCCCAGACCCAACAGGAGGTTACTTATGAAGATCCCTCTCCTAATTGAGTGCACTTTGCCTATTATTTCAGAAACACACTCCTGATCTATATAGAGATGGAGAAAATAGAAGTGGCATTTTTGTTGAGTTTACACCTTGAAAGTGCTGCAAATGTTGTAAAAAGAAAGTCTATTTTGAAGGTGAGATAGCTGCAGAATTGTATCTATTTTTAATAGATATCCCACCTTTGGTAACTTACAGGGCTTGTGACCCAGGCTCATTTCTAGTCCGTAATTTAGATCAGTGCCACCAGATTAAAGAAATAAACTGGGCATGTTTGGGGAGATTATTCCTCACTGTCACTTCCGAGACAGTGTCTTTCTAAAGGATTCTACTCCAGAGAAGGAAAGGTGCCCTGATTGGGATGAAGGATTAGAGAAGAACTCAAGTAGAAATGGGGTTGATTTTTCATCCCAGACATGGATACTATGGTAGCCTTAGGCCAAGGTAAAGCACTTATTTTTAGAACACTACACCCTAGTTCAATAGCACTGATTATTGTCCAAATGATGCTGTAGTCAGATCTGGGGCAATTGTCCTTTACTGTTTGGATCCAAAGTTTTATGAGACAAAGAAAGAAACAGCTGATGCCTTCAGCGGACATTCCTTCCCCGTGGATCCCAGTCTAGGTTCCTTGTTGAAAAAGTAGCAGCACTTCCACATTGTGCAAGTGATGGTAACCAAAGAAGGAATAAAGGTGTCCGACGCCAAGTTCAGACTGCAGGACAGATGAATGTTGACTCCTCATTATGGGTCTCAGTTTTGCTCTTGTGTCTTGTGCATTTGCATCACTTCTCTTCCTCCTGCTCCTTTGAAATATTGGACTTTGTGAAAATAGATTCACAAATCTATTTTCTCATGATGAGCCCTCAATGTGAGACCACGTCCACCAACACTTATGGTGGAAGACCAAGAGGTAAATGGAAGGCACCGTTGTTAGTGTAGAACACAACTTTAACCCAGGCTCACTTGGAAAGGGGAATTAAGAGAAAACTAACACACATAAAATGTTGTAATCTTTGACTATATTCTTATCAGTGAAAATGGAATTAAACATGAAGTTATTGAAGAATAAGGGACTGTGATTATGTGATAGCCTGAATTACATTGTGACAGTCAAAGTTATATGGGTTTTCTTCTTCTGAGTTCAAAAAAGAATTAGGTAAATTCATGGAGGATAGGTCCATGAATGGCTATAAGCCAAGATGGCTAAGCCGCTGACCGCCAGATGATTGGACTGGGTGATGGGATGGATTACTCGATGATAATTACCCTGTTTATTCCCCCTGGAAGTATCTGCCATTAGCCACAGTCAGAAGACAGGATGCTGGTCTAGATGGACCATTGGTCTAACCCAGTATGGCAATTCTTATGTTTCTCTTCTTTTCTAATATAGGAAATGGGGCTAATCCTGTGAAGTTTCTTTGATGTAATTTACCCCCTTTGGATTAAAGGGTCCTAAAGTGACACCTCACTCAAAAGGGGTTGGTGTAGGGGAATATGTACGAGAAATAGTGTATTTCAACATAAAGACCTAGTATAGACTTGATATCTATTTCAGATGGATTTTTCTATAAGTTTTTAAAATAATGTTATAAGATTGGTACACCCTGCTATTTCTTATGGAAGAAATGACATGTATCTACGTATGGCTTGTCTATTGGACTATCAACTGTGAAAACGATTCTAAAAGAACTTTAGCAATTCAGCTTACCATCTCTCCTAAGAAACTGGCCAATGGATTTTATTCTCATCTGCATGTATAATGAATCTTTTAACCAATGTTATCTCTTTTTAAAAAAATAAATATTAGTTCATAAGTATTGTCTGTAAGTGTGTGTTTGGGTAATATCTGAAATATTCATTGACCTGCTGTGTAATGTGCCCGTTCCTTTGGGAGTGGTAGATCTTTTCATATGATGGATGCGGTTTTCATAAATCCCCATCATATTTGACTTGGCTGTGTGGGTGGAAGCCAGCAGGCTGGATGGCTTTAAGGGAGTTGTATTTTTGGCTTCTGGATAACCAGCAAAGTAACGAGAAGCTGTTTGTTGCTGGCTTGCTGAATCTAATTTTAGAAATAACCACAAGTATGGCGGGTTTGCCTGTCCCATTCTGTGCAGTTTTGCCCCAATTAAGCTAGCTCAGCGAGTCTCCCCTAGGGACCAATGTCACAAGTGCAATTGTCTTGATTGGTGCAAAACAAGTTTCCACCACCTGTGGATCTAGCCATTGACTTTAATGGAGCCATTGGGATCTGGATCCTCTTCCTAGAAGGGGCAATTTTTCCTAGGAATATTCTGCCCCTCTGCAAGGCCCTGCCCAGGGCTGGATTGTTAGAGAGCTGAGCCTCCTCCTTGGCTGCACTTGGTGCTTGGGGGTGCCCAGTGCCTCTGGGGATCAGCACAGATGGGTCTTGGCACAGGAGAGAAACAGGATTTTTTTTCCTGGTTCCTGGGTTTATGCAAGGACAATAGCTTTTCTCTTTACAAGGGCCAGGAGGCAGCATCACAGGTTCGGGGAGGGGCAAACATGCACAGAGATCTGACTCAGCTCCAGTCACTTGCACTACAAATAGGTCAATGGGAGAGGGAGTAAAATGGGACATTGATTCCCCCAGACAAGTTTCTGCTCCTTTCCCAGCTGGATCCTGCCATTCCAGCGAGATGCAAGAGACGAAACCCCCTCAGCAATCCTTGAATACAGGCCATTTCCTCACAGGGAGCTGCAAATGTTGCTTGTTTGCAGCTCAACCAGTGCTTACACTATGGCCTTCACCTGTGCCTCACATCCTTCACGTTGATCCATCCATCCCCAGTCACCCCATCCCAGCTTCTGGCCATTCTAATGCCACAACTGCTCAGTTTTATAGGCGCTAGCATGCCAAGTCGCCAAATCAGGCTGGTGAGTCTTGCCCACATGCTCACGGTTTAATTGATTGCCATATTTGAGGTTGTGAAGGAATTTTCCTCCCTCGTATTTCTTTCCTCCACTCTCTCTGCCATTCCCCTCGGACTCTGACTTCCCCTGAATTTTCTCAGGAACTCACCCCACAGCATTTAGGAAAAGCCAGAGATTCTATAATCTACACAAGTCAAACCACTCAAGAGGAGGAAATGAGTCTTTATGAGAAACTATTTCACACAACAGACTGTCAACCTGTGGAACTCATTGCCAGGGGATGTATTTAAAACCAAAACTATAACTGGGTTCAAAAAAGAATAGATCCATCAAAGGCAATTAGCCAAGATGAGCAGGGATGCAATCCCATGCTCTGAGGGTCCTAAGCCTCTAGCTGCCAGAAGCTGGGAGTGGATGACAGGATGAATCACTCAATAATTGCCATGTCCCATTCATTCCCTCTGAGGCATCTGGAATTGGCCACTGTCAGAAGGCAGGATACTGGTCAAAATGGACTGTTGGTTTGATCCAGTCTGGCTGTTCTTATGTTCTTTGCCTGCTTCCAAAGTTACCCCGCAACAAAAGGGGAGGGAACAGATCAGGCAGTGACTCCATAAGGGAAATTTCTGCCTGAAGGCAGATGTGTAAGAAGTGCTGAGAAGGGATGAGTGCCCCTCAACCCCCTCCCCCCCAAACCCCACCCCAGAAAATCCCCAGAACCTCAGCATCCCCAGCACAGAGGGTGCACCACTGGAGCACACAGCTTTTGTGTCTTGGGCAAAACCCTTCTGTATGGGTGTCTGATCTACAGCACTCAGTCCTGGGCTGATGGAACCTTTCCCTCCAGCACAATCCACACTGACTTTCTATGGGACTGGCGCTTGCCTCCTGCATGGAAAAGGTATTAAGACTGTGCAGAGAAACCCCACTAGATGTTGAGTCCCCCACTTTACCCAGTAGATCATCGCAGCGGGGGAGGACAGCAGAAACCAGAGACATGAGGGATTGAATCCAGGGCCTAAGGTAGGCAAAGTGCACATCCTTCCACTGAGCGAGGCAGCCCTCCCTCTATATTACACCCAAAGTCCTGCTTTTCCCAGAGCATCCGGTGCCCTCACAGCTGCATGGAAAGCAGATTTTCCTCTCCCTCCCAGTGTTCTCTCTGGCTGGGGTGTTGGTTCGGGGAGGGGAGGGGTTCATAGGGCCACACGCCATGCAGCAGAGGTGATGGGGGGTGTGCGCCCTGGACTCAGGATATAGGATATATATGAATGTTCAATAAACAATCAGAAAGTGATGGTTCCACACCCTACACCACTCACCGGGGCAGCAGGGAGCCCTTTGCAAAGCTGGCTGAAGAGGGCCAGGGGAGAGGGGATGGAGCAAAAAAGGTCCTTGGCAGTGGGAAGGGGCAGCAGTTGGAGATGGGCAGGGCACAGGCTGTGGGGAGCTGCACTAGGTGGATGGGGGGGCAGACTGGTCACTGCATTGGGGGCACTTGCTCCCCCCCCCCGCATGTAACCCTGTCAGGCCTTGCTGGTGCCAGGAGATGAGCACCCCATTCCTGCGGCAGCCCCCACTGTGGAGATAGGAGCTGGGTGAGGTCATACCTTTTATTGGGCAAACATCTGTACCTCCCCCACCTTATCTCTCTAGTATCCTGGGACCCAAATGGCCCCACTCCCACCACAGACCTGCCAGCCGTGTCTCAGGCCTCTCCCTAGCTGCACCCACCAACCCCCTTCCAATTTAGGGGCTGGCTCAGGGCAACAAATTCCCACCTCAACAAGGATAATTTACTGCAGATAAAATGAGTGGGAAAATAGCCCAAATTTGGGAAGATTGAAAATCAGAGAGAAAATGGGGTAATTTCTGAGGAAGAGAATGGGGAAAGGCTCAGTAATTTGAGCAAAAGGAAGAATCGACATGGATTTCACGCACATGTTCGATAGTTACTCAGTAAAGGGGGAGAACTGGGGAGAACTTTATCAGTATTTAAGAGGGAAGTGGAAAACGAGAGAGGATTTCATCACCATGTTATTCAAATAACAAATGTCACAGGATCTTTTTTAGAGGATAAGGCAACAAGCCACGTTTATTGTGAATACAGAAATTTGGTAAATAGTATCAATAAAAAAAGTATCAACTCTGTAACAACATCAATATTGTTTTTTACTTAGTGAAAGAGTATCAATAATGTAAATTACTAGGAAAACAGTATCAACACTGTATCAATACTACAATTACAGAGATTATTGTTAATAAAATATACTTCATTGACACATGTTTTAATTGGTACTTTCATTCACACTCACATACACGGACAGGCATACACAGGGGTCTCAAAGATGTTATAGTTACCAGCCTCTTGGTGCTCATGGTAGTCACTGGCCAGGTGACTGCAGCACGAGGGTAAGGAGCAAGGTTCTGCCGATGCTCATCGGTACTCCTGGATGGTTGGTGATGTAGACCCAAACCTCCAGCCTTTATCTTTCTGTCCCATTTTACAGGGAAAAGATCCCATGTAAGTGGATGGGTTTTGCTCTGTCATGCTGCATCTGCATTTGGTGTGATCCTTAATCACTCACATTGTTACAAGCCTGATCAGATTTTGTACTTTGAAGTGAGCTGGATCCAAAGTTATTAGGGTGGACCCCTCTTTGGCCAGCTGAGTGGTAAAAGTTATCTTCGCTCCTTTCTTCCTCCCTCAGATGTTTTAGGTGAGGCTGGTGTTTTCTTCCTCCGTTTTGACATCCCTTACTCAGACCAATTGTTCAATCACTCTCTGTGTCTACACCCACCTCAATTGCTCAGCCATTCACACTTCAATCACTCAGTGCCTACTCCTAGCTGTAGAATTCACATATTATTTTTAAAGCAAACATGATTTCATTTTTGCCAGTGTCTTTCACAATTAGGTAGGTATATTACATTTCACAGTGTGGCTTTTTACACTTACAATAGGGTTTTTACAGATATATTGAAAGTGGGTAAAATTAACAGATAAAATGGTCAGATTGTTTTACAAACAATCCTAAAATAAATAGAATTATAGAAAATAAAGACAGACGTGTATTATGCAGTAAATGGATATTTTAACAAGGCTGAAGTGAACATTTCAAAGCATAGAACAACAGGAGTCAGTTGAGGTTTTAACTTTTGAGAAAAGTTACAATGTGTCAGGCTGAAGTGCCTCTTGATAGGAAGAGGGGGGGGGGGGTTGGGGGTTTGCCTCTGTTCTTTCATGTATTTCAGGAAAACAGGATTGGGCCAACACTGCCCATACACTATCTCTCCACCTCCCAGAGTGATGTCCTGTTCTGTGCTCTCTGTGCTAGGTATCACGCTTTGATTCTCAATCAGCCTCATTGGGGCTGGAGTGTCAAAGAGCTGGAGGGGAAATTTGAATGGATCCCAAACACAGAGTAATTGTTCTGTGCTTCAATCCCCGTTTCTATATATTGGCAAAGCTGCTTTTGATCTTTTTCCTGCTGAGCCGGGAGAATTGTTTGCAGATGGGAGGGTTGGCTGTTTTTTCCTGTTATGATGATGTGATATGTCTTGTAAATAACGACTTAATAATAATAAGGTTGAGGTTGAATGAAGAAGGTTTGAATGCATCGGAGAATGCAAGACTGTTCTTATTTTGGGTCATCATATGTATCTTGCTCTGGAATTTCTTTTTATATGTAACTGAAAGTGTCTTACGCCCATCTGTGTTGTGGGTTTCTCTCTCTTTCCTGAATGCCATTTGCTTTCATAACTGGATATTAGTCTAATTTGACAAGATGTAGCTCAGATTTCTTCTGGACTTTGAAACAAATGAGTGTTTGCTAAAAAGTGTATCCCCTAGTAAATGACTTGGCACTAGGCAAAATACCCGTGCATTTGTCTCCTTAAGCTGTTGTGGCCCAGGTCCTGCAGGTGGTCGCTCCTGGAGATATCTCCTTCCAAATTAGGTACATGTTGTCTGTTATTTGGGAAATGCAATCCCTATCTAGGTAGAAATGGAGAAAATGGAAGGGACATTTCTGCTGAGTTCTCCCTGGGAAATGCTGCACCTGTGTATAAAGTACCATCAGTGTTGAATGTGTTCTAGTTGCAGAAAGCTACCAATTTTTAATAGCTACCTCACCTTTGGTGTCTTCCTGGGGATTCTGAGCCACACCTGTGTTTAGTCCCTATCTTAAATCTGTGCCACGAGGTTAAAGAAATAAATGGGCATATCTGGGGGAGTTATACCTCACTATCACCACTGTTATTTTGTGTGGCTGGTGAAGAATTCTGCTCCAGAGAAGTGTAAAAGTACTCCAACTACAGCCAAGGATTTGACTAGAACTCAGGTAGAAATAGCAGGTACCAGAGGCTGATTTTCACCCCAGAGATGGAAGCTCTGGTGACCTTTGGCCCAGGTAAACTATTTATTTTTAGAACGCTGCTCCCTAGTTCAGTGGCACTGATCACAGCCCTAAAGGATGCCATGATTAAATGGGGATCAATTGTCCTTTGCCATTTGGATCCAAAGTTTCATGAAGCCCGGGCAGAAAGAGCTGATTCCCTCAGAGGCAATTCCATACCTGTGGGTCTCAGTCTAGCTGCCTTGTTGGAGTAGAAGCACTTCCATGCTGTGCAAGTGATGGTAGCCAAGGAGGGAATGAATGTGTCAGATTCCAAGTTCAGACTGTAGGATACATGAACGCTGAGTCCTGATTCTGCAGGTTGGTCTCTTAGTTTTGCTCTTGAGTCTTATGCATTTGCATCACTTCTCTTCCTGCTGCTACTTTGAAAGTTTTGTAAGTGTGAAGATGAAGGACAGGTGCTTTTTCTCATGATGCAGCCCTTCCCAAATAGCATGAGACCCCTTCCACCAACGCTCATGGGAGAAGACCTAGGGAGACATGAACTCACAGAAATGGAAGGCTCCCAGGTTATTGTAGAATGTGACTGCACACGAAGCTCACTGGGTGGAAATGGGAATTAAGAAAAAACTGACATGGAGCATTTTATTTTGTAATCTTTGGATAAATTGTTTTTAACTGTGAAAATGACATTAAATGTGAATTTAATTATTGTAAATAAGGGACTGATTATGTGATAATCTGAATTATACTGTAACACTGAAAGTTTTATTCTTCTTATCTCACGACCCCCTCCTACTATATAGGAATTGTTGGCTAATCCTGAAAAGGAAAACCTCACTCCAAAGGAATTAGGGTGGGGATAATGTGAGAGAAACAACATCAATGAGAATAGAGAGCTAGTATACATGGAGTTTACAGAGTAAGTATTTCTCTGTCAGGGGAAATTATTTCAATAAGCTTTAAAGTAAATTTTCTGTTAAGACAAAAATTATTTAAAGGACGTGTAACCATTTACTCGGTCAAAGAGTAACATCCATAAAGTTCCCCAGTTTTCTTGTTTGCAAAGCAAAGATGTCACATCTCTCCAGAAATGTCAGAATTTAAAACTGTGATGGATGCATGATGGTAGCATTTCTGGTTTTTAGTTTGTTTCTCTTTGTTTTGTTTTTGCAGCCAGTTCTTTTATGGGTGCTGAGACCCGTTTTTCTTCTGAGGAGGTCAGCTGTCAGAGCACAGCTGTTTAACCCTGATAACTGTCCTTGTGTTTCTTACATTTTTGTTATATTTAGGGTTTGCACATCTGCACTACATGCTGTTACAATAGCAGATACTTAGAGAAAACCTCTTGTTTAAGCTGGACTTCTCCAAACTGACATTGGACCAAAGTCTACCTCCCTTCAACTGGATTGGGACACATTTGTATGGAAGGAGTAGTTCACACATGATTTGCCCAGAGACCTCGGAGGAGGTGTGGCAAGGTGGAGTAAGCTGGAATCAACAACAATAAAGATAAAAGTGAAGCCCTTCACCTTTCAGGTCAACAAGCCTGTTCTGTTCATTCCCTCTGAAACATCTGGGATTGGTCACTCTCAGAGAGCCTCTGGCGGTAGATGGACCATTGGTCCTGTCGTGGAAAAGAATCAAACTGCTACATTTTAGAGTTGGGTCGGGTGCAGCTTTAATTGTGACACACACAATCACATAACCATAGCCATGGGGAATACTATAGCCAGAGGGAAAACCCAGGTGGCTATAGGGAAGTCAAGCAGCATGTCTGGATGCTGGGCAAATGTACTTCACCTGACTACCAGATACAAAAGACTTATATAGGAGTTGCTTAGGTTCATTTACATGTTGATCGTATAGTGGAATTTGATTAACAGTTTATACTTAACAGAAAAGACAATCACAATGCACAGTGGGGCACACCAGACGCCCTCACAGGAACGCCCAGTGAGTCACTTGATTATACAATCAGGTTTTCAGGGACCCTGGCTAACACCCGAAAATGGGTGGTGACACAATACCTGTTCAAATGCTAATTTGTATGGAGTGAGTTTCTATGGGGCCAGTAAGACAAAGGGGGGCAGGTACTGGTACTTATCAAAACAGTTGAAGTCTGTTCAGACTTCAAGAAGGCTTAAGGCTCATAACAGAGACTTGCCTCTTGGGTGTGGTTCAGAGACCTCTAGTGGGATTTTAACATCTTTATCCTAATTCAGTTGAGGCATTCTGTTAATGGTTTAGCCTGGGCCTTCTATTTCAGTTTCAGGCTACAACTTCAGGCCAGGCCTTCTATGACCAGTTTCAGACCAGGCATTCTATTAATCAATTTTATGATTATTTCTTTGATTCCACAGTCCGACTTAGCATGCCCATTTTTATGTCATGTAAGCCATCGAAGGGAGACTGACTACCAGGGTCCCAGGGCTGATCCGCTCTGGGGAATGAAGCGCACTATGGACAGCTTATGCCAGCCTTGACTGGGCTCCCTGTACCTGAAAAAGCCTGCTAGCCCCAAGTGCTGAATCATCTATGCCATTACCCGGTTCCGCAGCTGCAGCTACAGATCCTAATCCATGTGAATCCAAAGATTGAGGGAGCAGCAGAGATCTAGCCCTTTATAATGCTAGAAATGTGTTCTTCCTTTTTCTATTGTCTCTTCTTTTTTTTTAATTAACTTGGAGACAACTCAGCCTTTCTATTATATTTGTGTGTGTGTGTGTGTGTGAGCAAGAGTGAGAGTGTATAAGTACCTCTGAAATCCAAAGAACGGAAATGCTAGAAAGGATAGTTCTCCAAATTTAAAAGCCTTAAAACTCTGCCCTGTGAAATGCACTGAATGCCTGCTCCTCACCTATGAGTCACCATGCCAAGAAATGTACCTGTCACATATGAATTGTTCATCATCAATTGTTCCAGTATTGAAATATTCAGCTTGCAAAATCTGGATATCCTACCCGGGTGAAAATCTCTGGTTATACTGAAACCACAGCTAAATATGAACCAGCATCATTAGGTTGCCATTTTAGGATTTGTAAGTGTTGCTTTTCTGCTGCATCAATCTGATGGTTTGACTAAATTGATGACTTGATTCCAACGCAACATCATTGTTCACTCGTTGATTTACTGATCTGACCAGAACTTACAACTGTACTGTTTAACCCTTAGTTAGCTGAGTAGTGTTGATAGTCATTTAACCTTTGTTATGTGTGTTGATTTCAATTGTTCCAGTTAATAAAACTTAGAAGTGGGTTATTGAGTCACTTCCTTCAATAAGCAACCTGTGCTGGAACTCTGGAGAATCTGGAGGGAGATCAGCCACTCCACATCTGAGCCTTGTACCTTCCTCTAAATTACCACATTGGTTCTCAAAGGCAAGCGATGTAGGGAGCATCGGTCTCTGCTTCAACTGTATCCAGGTGGGCAGGGAGAGCTCAGACCATCCCAAGTGTAAGGGATTTATTAGCCCCGTACTGAAACTTAGTGGCTCTTTTTGGTTGGCATCTCTTGAAGAAGCAGGACCCTGAAACAGCAACAGCCCTCAGGGCCAGTGGAGAGAGGCCAACTCAGGTCAGCCTGATTGACAGGGCAGGCAGTCCAATGAGGGATCCAGGAGTGTGGGGGGAGACCCGCACTCCGAGTGAGCTGCAGCTGCCTGCCTGGGCAGAAAGCGGGTCTAGCTAAGGACAGAGCAGCTGGTGGCTGGGAGGCCAGAGGAGAAGCCCAGAGAGCTGAGCTGAGCCACAGCAGCAGAGCCAGAGGGGAACCCAGAGAGCCGAGCTAAGCAGAGCCAAGTGCAGCTGCACAGAGCAGAGCAGGAGCTGGGGCTGGAGCCGTCTGCAGCCAGGTGCGGTGAGCAGCTCGGGAAAGCGAGGGGGACCCAGTGCGAGGAGATGCCACCAGCCCAGAGGCCTCGCAGGCCAGACTCAGAAGAGGATTGTGAACCTGACGGGGGTTGAATGCTGGGGAGAAAGGACCTGCCCCCTAGAGCTGGGGGGCGTGTGGCCTTTGCCAGAGCAAGTGTCCGACTCCCTGCAGTGCAGCCAGGCCTGGGCAGAGGCCTGTGACGTGTGACACAGACTATGAGCATCACTCACACCCCACAGACGCTGTGTGTGGGGCCCCCGGGCCAGGGGGCAGTGCTGGGTGTTTCCTTTCACCTTTCTCCTCTTTTCTGATTTTTGTATTTCATTTCTGATTGCTGTTTGTTTAATAAATTGTGTTGCTTTCCATTGTGTGCAATGATCAGTGGGTCAGGGAAGCGCCCAGTGCAGAGTTAGTGCCCCGGAATGGGGACACCCTAGCCCAGGGCTCGACAAATTTGCTTCAGAGCTAGGAGCCAGCCCAAAAATTAAGGAGCCACACAAGGTGGGTCCAGTGGGGAGGCACCCTGGCTGGAGTGCAGGAGCCGCTCTCCCCTCCCGGCCCTGCCCCTTGCCCCCACCCATCTCCCACAACGTGGGCCCAGCTCTGGGGCGCCCTGGCTGGAGTGCAGCAGCCGCTTCCCCCCCAAAAAAACTAGGCTCCAGACTTAAATTTCTAGGCACCATAGCGACCTGGCGCCCGGGGTTTATCGAGCTCTGCCCTAGCCCCTGACCAAAGGGACCACGGCAAGATTTGGGGGTTGAGTCCCAGGAATCCTGGGCCCAGCCTTGTCAGGGTTACAAGGACCCCACCCAAGAGGAGAGTGGAAGGGGAGCCCTTGAGATTAGGTGGGCCTTTGGGTAAAGCGAGTGGGGGCAAGAACTCAGATCCTTTTGCTAGCCAACTCCATGGGGGCAGTGTCTGAGCCAGGAAAGTTCCCCACAATAGCAGGCCCATTCCCCTGCTTACACGAGGGAAAATAAGCTCCTCTCTCCAGACTTTTGAGGATTTGGGGGGGTGAGGTTGTGCAATGTGTTTGAGTGAGGAGGGATCAATGAGGAGGGGCTGATCTGAGTAGGGGTCAGGGATCTTGATCTGCTATCACTGGAGGACCATGTGCAGCCCCTACCCCAGTCTGGCTTGCCCAGGTGTTTTCCCTCCTCATTCCGAGATGAGGTTGGAGGTCTGGTTTGAAGGCCTGTAAAAGGTGGTGAAGAAAAGATTGCAGATTTCAGCCACCAGGGTGTTGGCAGACAAAATATGTGTGTGTTACTGGGACATTGGTGAAAGAGGACTCGGTTAAGGTGATGGGGGCAACCTTAACTGCATTTCCTGGTTTTGAGACGTTTGAGTTTTGCTGAAATGGAGGATCTGCAAAGGCATGATATTGCACCAGCCAACCTTAACTCTGTAATAGGGCCCTGCCACGTGGATCCTGGGAGCGTGTGGCCTCCAACAGAGGAAGTGTCTGACTCTCCGCATCCCTGCAACACAGCCAGGCCCTGGGCCTGAGGCCTGGGACGTGTGAGAAACAGACTGAATATTCTTTACAGCCCAGAGATGCTGTGTGTGGTGTCCCTAGGCCCAGGGGCGGCATTCAATGTTTTCCTTTAACCTTTCTCATCTTTTCGGCATTTTCTCAGTTGATTGCTGTTTAATAAACAGTATTGCTTTGCAACATATGCATCGATCAGTGGGTCCGGGACAACCTAGCCCCTGTCGTAAGCGAAAATGACAAGATTGGGGATCGAGCCCCCAGGCATCCCGGGCCCAGCCTTGTCGGGGTTTCGGGGACTCCACCACAAAGGAGAGTTTGAAGGGGGTCCTCGTGGTCAGGCAGGCCTCTGGGTAAATCGGGTGGGAGCAAGGACTCAGATCCTTTTGCTAACCAGTCCCACCAGGGCAGTGTTTGAGCCAGGAAAGGTCCCCGCAGTAGGGGAATCATTCCTCCGCTTACCCATGTGCTTGGCATTGCATGCAGCCTTAGAGGGTGACCTGTTGCCCAGAATACTTGTGGGCTGCATTCCCCTCTCCAGTGTTACTCATTCAGGTGCTGTGGTTAAGGGTGGGAATCAGAGAGGGAGGCTTCCTATTCAACCCACTTGGCAGGGATTAAGAGCTGGGCTGCTAACTCGGGCAGAGCATTAGTCGCAGCCTCTCCCGGACCTGAAGACAAGTTCTGTGTGGCTCGAAAGCGCCGATCCCACCACCAGGGGCTGCTGCAATGACAGATTGGACCCCGGCCAGCTTGTCCCTCTGACTCGCCAGCTCTTGGCAGGCCCAGCTCGCAGCACAGGGTGGTGGGGAGGAAACAGTCTTACCTGTGCACAGCCAGCACTCACACAGACTACATTTCCCATAACACCTGGCGCTTCCTTTATCCCCTTCCCCTCCCTCAGTCTCTGTTTGCAGCACAGCAGCAGGTGCTGCTGGGGGAGAGGGAGGAGTCGAGGGTGACCCTGACCAGAGAGATAGCAAGTGTGAGCAATCCGCGCAGGGGCTGGGGGTAATAGGTGCCCATGTAAGACAGAGCCCCAAATAGCGGGACTGCCCCTATAAAATCGGGACATCTGGTCACCCCTGTGGAGTCTGGGAGCACAAAGGAAGAGCAGCGTGTGATCAGCCCCGTGCGGCACCTGGGTGAGTGTGACACTGCTGCAGCTGCCTTCAGTGTAGATCTAATCTCCAAATTGATTAATCAAAGTCGAAGCTTTTTAATGACTCATTCTCATGTGGAAAAAAGGGCCAAATGCACCACAAATGCCAGTCCCACTGAATGACCCTCCTCTGCAAATCTGGAAAGGAAGATCTTGTATTGTGTGTTCACAGCAAACACAGCTCAGCTGATAGAACAGATTGGCTGGTGAGTTACTCATTAGCAGCAAGTGATGCAGCAGGCAGGCTGAGTGGTGGTAAGAGAGAGATCTTCACTGACCCTGCTGAGACACTAGATCTTTCTGTGGGGCCCTGGCCTGGCCTGGCCTGGCCTGGCGTACACTTCTGCGTCCATGGGGTCTGACGAAACTGGGTCTCCTGTAGTCTCCAATGAGAATGGAGGTGCGGAGTCCTTTCTCAGTGCACATAACTAGCTAGCAAGGCCTGCTCTGCTGTGTCCCTCTGCCCTTCCTAGTCCTCTCTCCTCATTCCCTGGGCCTTTCCCCAGGCTCCTTAAATACCAGAATCATCCTAGTCCCCCTCCCCAGATTCTCCTTCTTTCGCACCCTTTGGAACAGTGACATCTGTGTGAAGAGCTGGTTCTTTCCAAATCCCATCTCCCCTGCCTGCCTGATGACTCCATCCTACCCCATGCCTCAAGCGTCTTTCCTCCTCGAATCTGGCCAACTGCACTTGTCACCTCCACCTCACATGCCCACAGCCACTCACACTGGCAGATGCTGCTGTTAATCTACAGTGCTGGCTGGTGTTTGCCAGGGACAGGTTGTAATTAGCTGGGACACCTCTATGATACTTTTGTAGGAGCGTTGCTGGACAAGAATCAATTTCTCGTACTTAACCAACTGCTTTGTGCATCAGCCTCAAGATGCAGACATGAGCGCTCATTCTGAGAGTAGAAAGCTTTCCTCATTCCCTCCATCTCATAGCTCAGGCCACAATGCAGTCCCAGCTATTTGCATGGCTGGTTTTTGACCTCAGGAACAAAAAGGGGTTACAAATACAATTCAGATCTCGGTAATGTTTCCAGCTACTACCTTACAGAAAATGAGTTAATTTCAAACTGTGTATGAGATGTATTGGCTTCCCCACTTGCGGTAGGGTTGAGCAGTGCAAAATTGGCAGGATTTGTTTTTTATAAGGAAGATTGACCCATAACTAATAAATATTGATTTTTCCCTTGAAAGCTTCTCTCAGTGCAAGTTCCCATTTCCACTAGGACTATGTGAGATCTGGGTATTATGGCTGCTAATTTCTTGAGAAGAAATAGAGATTTTCTCCCTGTTTCATCAGAGCTGGGGGTGAAATTGCTCTGAAGTCTGCATCGTTGTAAGCTTTTCTTCCCATTCCAGTATTTGAAGAGGACATTTATATTTGGCTCAGCACTCAGATATGACAGCCGAGCCTCGGCTCTACAACCAGCTCCAGCCATATCAGTTTTCCTATTATCTTACTGTAAATGAGATTCACTGGACAATCTGGGGCTGATTGGAAACACAGCTGAGAAAGGAATCCTGCCTTTAAGAAACCCACCACCTATGAATAAATTGGATATACTGACTTTGGACTCCTGACATAATCAAACTTTCTCATCTGAGTGTGTGAAAAGAAAAGCCAGGCCAGCTCTATAGAGAGCAAGAAGCGACTGCGCCTGAAAGACAGTGCTTTGTTTACCTGACAAGCAAGGGCTGGAGCATGCAGTTGATAAACCAGTGGATGGCTGGTGGGCTCAGACTGAGAAGCCCATCGTCAGTAGAGCCGCGTGGCGCACCTCTTGGTTCACTGCACTGTGTGAGCCGAGCACGTGGCCTGGCCAGGGCAGTCCCGCAACACTGGGAGGGGAGATGAGGAGTTTGAGACACAAATTATTCCCATCAGAGGGCGTGGCCCTTTGTACCGCCAGCTCCTCCATTTACCTGCGAGGGAAAGAAAAGCCAGGCTCCAGCCACAGAGCTGACCGAGGGGTCCCAGACAAGCACTGCGGAGCGAGCGCTGCTTCCACAGCTGAGGAAAACGTCCATGGCTTTGCTGGCTTGAGGGGCCCAGAGAGCTGGGCTGCCATGGGGGGGGGCAACGGGCAGTTTGCCTGGGCCCTCTCATTTAAGAGGGCCCCCAAGCCCCTGGGGCGTGAGTGAGTGGCACTGCCACCTGGTGCAGAGGGTCATGGGATCGGCCGCCCCGCTCGAGGGCAGAAGGTGGCCAGGCCAACCCTGAGTGGTGCTGTCACCCCATGTGCCAGACTGCAGCTCCCAGTAGGGGAACAGGGCTCAGCCCTGCGGGACAGAAGCCACTGCCGCGGGGTGGGTTCATTCTCCATCCCCCACCACCCTGGGCCTCGTTTGTCGCCATGGTAATTTGGGGGGGGGGGGGTGGAGGCTCCAGTTTCAGATTTTGCCCCCAGAAACCTCTGTGTGGCCCTGCCAGAGAGAGGGGCAGCAGGACCCTGAACAAACAAGGGCTTGTTGACCCAGGGGAAGGCCCAACAGACAGTGCTCACCAGAAGATACCTCAGTCCCCATCCCCAGGTCACCTCAGAGACGAGCGACAGCACCTCTCTACTCTGTCCTGTGCCTCCTGTCTGCCTGCCAGCCTCCCTTCCCCAGCAGCTCTCAGTTTATGCCTCCAGCAATCTCTGTGCCGCCCCATCTCCCCCTCCTCACTGCTGCCAGGGTTGTGGGTGCTGCTCTCCTTTCCCTTGTTTTGCCTCCTCCCAGCCCTATTTTCTCTCTCTTGCTCTCCTGTTGGTGCTCAGCACTGCTGAAGATTGGGCCACTTTGGTTTTGGAGCCTCGGGCTGAGTCATTTTAGCCTTGTGTACATGTTACCCCTTTGATGAGCAAAAGCAGGGGTCAGGAGCCTTGTAGGTAGGATTCTTAGCAGAAGAGAAATGGGGGAGGTGGAGGCTGGGTGTGCTCTAAGTATAATTGTCTTGTTTACACACACCAGTCCTGGAACAGTGGTGATCACAAAAGTCAAGCAGAGCCATTCCTCCTCCCAGGAAGCTCAGCCTAGCACCAATGCCTGGTTCCTGAAGAGCAACCGTGCTTTGTGAGTTTATTCTAATCAAAGACCAAAGCAGAGCAAATGCTCCGACGGCTCATACAGCTTCCTCTGCCCCAAGACTCACAGAACAAAACTAACAATAACACACGACATCCCACGAGGGAACATTTGCTCACAAACTAACAAAAAGAACTTGGAAGACTACATATAGCAGAGCCATGGGTGACGCATGCCATAAGAGTATGCATACGCATTCTCGTTCCCTTAGACAAAGAGAGCTGGGAGAACTCACCCGTCCTGAACAATTTATTCCTCCTCGGCCTAGTCATTACAATAAATGCTGTCACAGATCACCTTCTGTCTGCTCCTGTGCATATGCATTCGCAGGAACCGGGGCAACTGTATAGCAACAAGCCTCTGCTTTCACTAAACTTGTATAGGATTCATTCAAACTCCTGCAGTAATATCAGTTAGAGGAGAACACACAGCAGCTGAATCCATGGCAAACAATCCTGCTAGATTTATATTTCCAATGTTCCACAGGTATGCGGCCATGTCTGAAGCCTAGGAGGTCCCTTAGGTAGTGATGGGTGACAGTAATGAGGAACCTGGCTGCCCAGTCCTGCCCATAAGCATCTGTCCTGACCTCAAGAGTCGCCCTGTAGAGCAGCTTTAATTCCGTGAGGTTTCCGCCCTCTGAAAAGTCAGCCCCCCTCACATCTGTGAATTAATATATTCTACCTAATTCAGTGCCCAATTGGTAAATGATGTCAGTCAGGTTAATTAAATGTTAAACCTTTCTCAGTGAGCAAAACATTGACAATTACAGGAGTTTAAATTGCAAAACACTTACAAGCCTGTCAGTGTGACAAACAAACATCCACCCACTCCCCAATCCACGCCAAACGCAGAGTCAGCAGCCAGGCAGGTGCATTGAGCCCAAGGAACTGGGTTTGCTCTTTATCCTGAGCCCTGCTCCCCATCCCTGCCACTTTCCTTCTCTGCACTATAAGGGGGAAGCACTGGGACCCAGTTCAGCCAGGCCCTTCACCTCAGCCTTCACCTTCTGTAGGGCAGCAGTTCCACTGACGTCAACACGATTGCTTCAAGTAAAGCCCATGTGCTAGCCTTCAGCTGGCCAGGCTAGAGTCCTTGAGAGCTTGCAGGATCCAGCCGTACAGGCAGACGACTTAGTGTGGAAACAGGCTCAGCATAGGCATGTCGGGCTGAGTGCAGCACGGCAACTGAGCCTCTGACCGGGCTGGGCTGGGCAGGGAAATGAAGCAGTTTCTCTTCCATAGCGATGGAATTACACACAGCTAAGAGCTGCGGTAGCAGAGTCTCATGTCGCTGGCATTTGACAGCGGGAAAAACTGAGGCATACAGCCCAGCCTTTTGTCTCCAGGCACCTGACACAATGTCATCCTTCTGGGGAGGGTGCTGTGCTGGTTCAGAGACGCCCCATAACCACCGGTGCTGGGCTGGAGCAGAACAGAAACAGCTGGTGTCTGAGCGACACAGGGGCCTCACTCTCTGAGAGCGTGCGAACGGCTTTCTGTGTCTGTGACACCACAGGGAGCAGGCCAGGCAAGAAGAGCTCTGCAGAGCCCAGCCCCCTTTTCACCTCGTGCTCCCCCATTACTTTGTGCATCCACCGGTCGTCGCTCATCCCCGGTTCAGACTGTCAGCTCCTTGGGGCAAGGACCAGCTTCTTCTTCTTCTTCTTGTGGAGAGGGGTGTACAGTGCCCAGCATAATGGGGCCCTGACCTCTGGCATTACTGCAATGCAAATAATCAGTCACCACCTCTAAGCAGCTGTTGCTACCAGTATATCCTTCTCCAGTGGGAACAAGGTGAGGAACAAAAAGTAGAGGCTGGCTAGTGTCACTGACCCCTCTCAGCTCCTCCAGAACTGCTGGGGAAGTGGAATATCTAAAGGGAGAAGTGACACTAGTCTGCAGCATAAGGAGAGGTGAAATAGGACCAGACCTGCCCTGTGGCATGCCAGACACTCTGGCCTGCCCATCTAGAGCAGGATATTCTAACCCCCTTTGTCATCCTGATGATCCTCACAAACATTCAGTGTCCCTCCTTACTGCAGACGGATTCTCTGCCTCTAATGAATGCAGAATTCGGGCTCCAGCTTGCCCGGGCACAAGGCCATGAACACAGACACCACAGTCCCCAACAGACATCTTCTAACAGGGACAAATGTTGGTTTTCATTTAAAAAAACCTGCTCATTATTCAGCCAAAAACTCCAGCTGTCCTGGAGTCACAGTCACAGCCCAGCTGCAGACACAGAGTGACTCAGCTGGCAGGGCAGAGCCCAGCTAGTGCATCGTTAGGCAGCATGGATGCTGCACATTTACCCAAACACTGCCACTCAGCGTCCCACCCGACAGAAGCCAAGCACATTGGACCCTTTACCCCTAGGGAGCTCAGCCATTCATTGTTGTGAGCCTGACTCTCAGGAACACCACGGGAATTGAGAAAGCGAGTAATAAAAGGACACGCTCTGGCACGGGCTTCATTGGGAGCAGGCAGATATGGAGTCCAAGAGGGAAATCTGCGGAAAGCCGGAGACAGTAAGAAAGCAAGTTTGAACCGGAGGTGGAGCATGGCCAGATAGGATGGCCTAGAAGCTGGTGGATAAGGACTCATGGTCACGCTGGCCCCATCGCCATCCTTCCTCTGACACATTCCTATTCCATTTCCCAAGCACGGCAGCTGAGTATGTATGGACTCAAACAGAGTTGGATCCGTTACCCCAAACTGGTTGTGAGGATGCCATTGTAGTCTCCAGAATCAGTTTCACAAAATGTGTTATAGATCAGAAGTCTCAAACACTTATGGTGGCAAAGTAAAGCTTGAAAACATGAGCCAAATGTAAATGATGCAGCAATATCTGCTTAAGGTGGGTATAGCATGGGGGCTCGTTGGGCCCCATCGGTGTGACCCTTCCTCAGCCCCAGGCTCGGAGGAAGGCCACTGCACCTTCCAAAAAGGGGAATGTTAGCGCCTGGATACTTTGCCGTCCAGGTCCTCAGGCAGGGCGGACTGCCAATTAGTCTATCGCCCCAGCCCTTGGCAGGGCGGGCGAGCAAGCAGTTTCCTGGAGTCAGGAGAGCCGGGGACGGTACACCTTCACTGGGTTGCAAGGATAATGGGGGAGGGGAGAGGGACGCAGGCCCACCCAACTCCACTGCGTCCCAGCCCAGGGCCCTAGTAGTGGCAAAGGCGTTGCCACTAAGTCGGCGGGGCTCCCGCCACAACACGCCGATAGGGCTTGCCCCTTGTACAGCCACGCCTATGGCTGTCCCTGGGCCACTTCCTCCCCCTATCCCCAGGTACTTGTACCGGTGGGATCTTCGGTGTCACAGGGGTACACAGCCTGCGGCAGGCTCATCAGTCCTTCTGCGTCCAACTGGCGGCAGGGCGGGGAGCTCCTTGGCGAGGGGCAGCTCCTCCAGGTCACAGGGTTCGGGGGATGCCTCAGCCTCCGGCACCTCCTCCAGGTCCTGACCCGTCTCGGGGGATGGCTCGGCCTCCAGCAGCTCCTCCAGGTCAGGTCCGGCCTCGGGGGAGATCCCCCAGCCTGCAGGCTCAGGGAACTCAGTCCAATTACTGGGGCCCAGGGGCCTGGCCCAGTCCTTGGGGCTGGTAGGCCTAGGCCAGTCTAGGGGGCCCGGAGGCCTTACCCAACCCTTGGGGCTTGGTCGCTGGGGCCATCCCTGGATCCAAGGCTTTGTGAGGCGCTCGCTTGGGGTAGCAGCCCGGCTGGGTTCCGGCCTTGGCTGCAGCCGGCGAAACGGCACGTCTGTCTCCAGCAGCAGCCTGTCCCTAACTGAGTTGTGGGGCCTGCATTTTATACCCACATCCCCAGCGGAGGCTCCGCCCCTCCGCTGTTGGATTGGCCGGCCGGCGGGACCTATCGCTGGCCAGCTCCCCGGTTGCTGGGCAAACTGGACAGCCAGCCCTTTTTCTGCCTGCTCTGGGCCTTGTGGCCCTTCCTCAGGTCCAGGCTCGGAGGAAGGCCGCTGCACCTTCCTACAGTGGGAAAGAGCCTGAAAATATTTCTAAGAGAATAGTGGGAGGCACTCCCTCGTCACTAACTGGCCATTAATAATGGGGTAATTCTTTCATGCCAACATTCACTGTTTCACTGCTGCTCCCAGCATGTAAGAAGAGACAGGGGAATTTCTACGGGGAGTCGCACACCCTGCTGAGTAACATTTCATTGTAGTAGCACCAGTCAGTCGTGGTGGAAGATACACCTCCTCCTTCCACCCCCATCAGACCCAGGGCACATGACAAACATAATTTTGACTTTGGGTAGGAAGCAGCCCTGTCAGCTGGAGGATCATGTGTGCTGCCTGCTCCTTGATTGCCTCCAGCCATCTCTGATTGGGTCTAAGTGATCACCCCTTCTATCAGCAGGCAGGGAATTGTTATCTATTTATTTCTTACCATGTCACCCAATTGGTGACCACCAGCAAGGTGTCCACGCTGATAAATGCTTGCTTTGTACATGGAGCTATTTTTGACAATGCTCAATAGCGCACATCCACCAAACTGCCTAGGAGAACCACCTCTTAGGGTCAGTATCTGATAGAATCCGTGTGCGAAGTGCAGTGTCAGTGCAGCTCGGGACAGACACCTCGCTGGACACCTTTTTTGCTCGTTATGTCCCTGAAGATTAATAATATTTCAGATTCCCATTATAAATTTGGGCTGAACTTTGGAATCTGATAACCCTGAATGAAACCAGCAGCAAGCAGCGTAGACGTTGGAGCATGCCTACAAAAGAGAGCTGCCCTAAAGCACGGCTGGTTGCTGCACCCAGCTGGCACAAGTCTGAATTTCTGTACTGAGGGCTGGGTGAGTTTCCCACATGACTTTCTGGGACTGGCTGCCTCCCATAGGCTGATGGGGAGGAATTTTTCTGTGACAGTCTTGCTGTCCTAATGTGCAAGCACCTTGTGGGAACAAGGCAACTCACTACTGCTGCCTTGCTTCAGGTGGGGTCACCAACACAATAGGAGGGGCACAGGCTCTATTTCTGCCTGAACTGTTAAAGGAGAAACTTGTTTTAAAATAGCAATGGTCCAGGACAGCCACTTGGACCTTAAAAACATGTGCTTGGTCCCAGCCACCTCCTTACTGGGTAAACACCCTCATGTCCCACGATTGCTTGTTTTCAGGGGATTGCCATGCTCCTACACGGAGAGGCCACAGCGCCCAGCTTTTGGCAGAGCTGGCTCTGAGCACAGCATGGAACTAGCTAGAAGAAGGGGAAGTCTCCCAATGTTTTCTACTTTAAAAGAAAAGTATATAACCACAAATCAGTGAACAAAGCCCTGGAAGTGATTTGGTTTTGGTTTTCCAAGATGAACATTTGCAGAGGAACTGTTCTGAGAATGCCTTTCTGGGCTCCGTCTGCGAGGAGACACCAGGCCTTTCCTCCTCCTCTGCTAGGAGGTGTTCCTTTCACACAGCACAGTCCCTACAATCATTCATGCCTCTCAAATGGAAAAATGCTCAGGTCTAGCAGCAGCAGGAACTGTGCATGTAACTGGTTTCAGCCCCACGCGACACATGGAACAGCTCCTAGCAGCAATGAATGCATATGCTTTTTCAATGTGACCGAATCGTTGTTTTGTTGCACTGCTTTTTATTTCCCCATGACTTAGTTCGAAAGGGCAATTCTGGCACTAGCCCGGTTGGCATACATATAATGCACAAGCAGAAAAACTCTACGCACCTTCCTCGTAACATCCCAATCATCTCTGCACTCAACAGGAAAGGGCAGTTGTAATTATTTTGTTAAACAAAATGCATCTGCCATGTAATGTGCAAAGGGGCCAGAAGTGTTGCTACTAATTTACATGAGTGACAGAACGGCAGAAAAAAAAATGAACTGCTACTTACCCATGTTCCAGAGAGTAAATAGCACAGGCAGCATGGGGAAGTGGACTCAGGTGATCAATTGCTTTAGCTATGGGCTGCCAGGTTGCTTTAATTCATGTCTGCTACAATTAACTCACACTGACAGCAATTGGAAAAGGTAGTTGAATATTATCAGCCTTGTTTGCTACACTACAACAAAAACAGAGCCATTCCCAGGAGGTAGCGACCCAGCCCCACGGCAGCCTACAGCTACCAGGCCCTCATATCCCACAGAGCAAGTTCATCCATTGCTAGGGCCAAGAGACCAGTACAAGTCACAAGCCAGCCCAAACAGAAATAAATGAGATATGGAACCTAGAAATGCAACCATAAGACATTAGCTTAAGTTTCACAGGTCCTGCCTCGCCTCATTTTCCAGGGGAGGAAGTTTGCTGTGGCTGTTTGTTGCTGGAGGTGTACATGCTGTGTTAATTCCTGCACCAGTGTTGATGCAACTGCCTTTCATTGCACAGAAACATATAGCACGATTTCAGTTACACGGCTCTGAGGGTTAGGACTAGCTGTGTTCCACTGAACAAAGCAGCATTGCTAGTCCTAGGGAATCAGTACCAAGTTTAAAGGCCAATATCGCATGAGCCAGTAGAGGTAGGAAGGAACGCTGCTGGGTTTCATCACTGGAGAACTGGGATGGCAGGCCAGGTGGCTAAGGCATTCATTTCTGTTTGTGATAAATCGTGAGGCAACAGACCATAAATTCAAGTCATTCCAATTAGCATAATTTCTTCCGCTTACCTGATTCTAATCTCTGCTCTCTGAAGAGTCACTAGTGCTATCAACAAATGCTTTCTACAGCCTGGTTGCTAGTGACCCAGCTTTCAAGTGTCAGAAAGCTCAACAGGTAAGCATCAGAGATCAGGCTTCAAGCGGAAACAGTCTCATAGCCTTAACAAGAGAGTCTCCAATGGGTTTGCATGATGAATTCATGTACAGATATACCATTCAGCAGAGCAAAGCAAGAACAAACTCTGCCTTCATTTAGTTTGATGTGTGAACCTAATATTTTGTCATTTCTAATGGGCTCCTTTCCATAGCACGTTGGCTGAATGCAAATGACAATCCAGGTTCAAAAGCATCTGGTAGTTTCTTCTGCAAGGCTCATGACTGGGCTTGCACAGAGCTAAGTCTTGCACTGTGAGTTTTGTCCTTCCATCAAAAGTGCCATGCTCTCGCTTGTGAACATTTGGTCCTGGGTTTGTTCAGCAGCAACAGCACTAACAAGGAGAGTCCTGTATACAGACTAACCCGGCTACCCCTCTAAAGCAACAGCACTGCAGCTCACCAGTGGGGCAGAGACGGATGGTTCTAAAGTAATTAGGCACAAGTCAAAGTAAGGCCTTGAAGACTAGGACCAGGCTGTTGAACTAAAACCATGATTTGAGAGGAAGCCAGCATAGAAGGCAGAGGAATAAGGGAAATGTTTGCTTTGTTCTGGACAGATTTGCTTTTACATGGTGAAGCACTGAAGCTGAAAAGCACACTTAAGGCAGATTTCAGGGTTTGACTTCTGTATTCAAGCTGCATTTAGATTCTAAGCCACCATGATCATTTTCCTATTTCCATGGCAGTGGAATTCAGCAAAGGTAGTAAAGCGGAGACAAAGCCCTGACGCTTAATATCTGCAGACAGTGCCACCTGCAATTTGGATTTAGAGAAGGCTGTCAAAACCATCACCACGTTAACTAACTGAACTCAAGGATTTAGTGTATGTCTAACCTGCAAGCTGAGGGAAGTACACCTGGGCTAGCTTTAATTTAGCCAGCGTGGCTAGAAATGAAGACAGTGGCACGGACTCCAGCACAGGCTGGATAAAACCTGCCCTGGACCCTTCCTGTGAACTCACGGTGCTAGCTGAGAGCGCTGTCTCTATGCTGCTTGCTGCGGTAGCTAATTAAAGCTAGCACAAGTATGCCTAGCCCCCGCTATACTCATACCTTCAATTGGAGGGCAGACATATCCGAACTGTATAGAGTCTGTCAGGAGAGAAACAGTGCTCCACATGAAGTGCTATCATTTTCTAATCTTTGAGGCCAGGTTCAGTCTTAGGGGAGTAGGGAGTGTGCTTGCATTGTTGTTTCAGAGGTAGCAGTCCTTCATATAAATACATGGACTCTGTCTACCTGTTTAAAAGGAATACTGTCAACATGAAACACACAAAAAAAACCACACTTCCACCTACGTTTTTGTACCCAGCATTGGCTCAAGTAATAACACTGCTATAACAGGGAGGCAAAACGTTTTGCCTATTTTTTCCAGCTTGTGATATTTTTCAGTTGTTAGCCATCTTCACCTTTCCTTTGTGCAGATTTTTCAATCTCCTGACAACTGAAAAAGTTAGGAATTTTAAGTTGATGGCATCCCTTGAATCCAACTGCCTCACAAAGCTACATGGAAAGTATGACCCAGGGTAAACTGTCCCACTCAAGACAGGGACGTGGCTCCAAAATACTGATAATTTCTCCTCCAAATCCTTGCAATATGGTGGTCATCACTAAGAGCCATAACAAAGTTCAGCCTTTCTTCCAAACCCTGTAGGTTGTTAGCTACACAATCTGAGATGCCAGGGTCAGACCTGTGGTATCTTTCCCTCTGTTACAACATTCTGTAATTCTGACGCTGAGGAAATTTTGGAATGTTAAAGAGGCAAAGACATTTCCATTCTAACTTCTCTGAAGCTGAGGGAATTTTGGAATGTTAGAGTGGCAGAGTTACAATTTCATTTCTCTTTTTGCAACTCAACTTTTCCAGAGGTTCATATTCCAGCTCTTAGAAGGCAAGTAACTAGTGCCCTGCAAGGATGACATTAACAAAACAGAAAACTTGCCTGGAAATAAGTGCAATGAAACCCAGATACAACTTTTGTCAATCACACCTGTAATTCAGTAAACCCCACAGCTTCAATCTTTTACAGATTGCCAGGGCAGTTGTATCCACCTGACTTGCCTCTCTACATGGATCCAAGGTCAAGGTACAGCTATCTTGAAACAGGAATCTGAAATTCTTTTTTTGTACAGAAAGAAGTGTAAACCAATTTTAATCCTCTTAAATATTACAGGCTAACTTCCACCTCTTACACCAGCATAGGAGAAAGACAATGGAGCAAGAATGCATGTTGTAATCCTAAAATGGTGTTCCAAATTTATGACAAAGTCAATATCGCTGAAGTTTCATCTTTGGGTCTTGGTGCTGCTGCATGCTTGTGCAAGATGAACCTAAAAAGGAGAAAGATTAACAAAGCTTGTAAAGAACACATGCTGTTACATCCCAAAGCCACCTATATCAGGCAAAAATGGAGAATTGAATTAAACTCTAAGCACCAACAGTAGCTCTCTCCCACCAATGAAAGCACTGTTTGTACACAGGTTGGGCCCAGTGAAGCGTAAGCCTCAAGTCTGTGTATTTTCCAGACCAGCTGAGCAGACCCACATTTGTAAAACCAGATTTTCTGTGTGTGCCAAGATCCAGGCAGACACAATGGAAAAAGAATTTAAAAAGAAAGATGACTGGCGGAATCTAATGGAAACTGACGGCCCATTAACTTAACTACAGGGACAATGACAATGCCAGGCACCACAACAGAGAAGTTTCAATTCAAAGCCAAGTATATACACTGACTTACTGATAAATTCTTCACCATTCTCATGCTCTGCTGTTAGTTTGTTTATATCTGATAGATCCAAATCGGCCTAAAACCAAAAGCAATCACAATACCATGTGTATTATTAGTAAAGAACTAACTCATTCCTAACTGCCTGCAAACAACAGTGTAAACCCATAGTTGCTTTACAGCAAAAGTGCTTCTATGCTGCTGTGTTCACACTTCCCCAGTATTTTAGAAATGGTAACAGCTTTCAGGACTTGTGCACCATTTAGTACTGAAGGGCTTTATTCAGCTGCTACAGCTATTCCCAACCCTCCCACATTTCAGTCTAATCCCAAATTAGAAATCTTCTGGTTTTCAAAGAAGTGCATACTCTCTGATGGCTAAATGAGTGAGGCAGGGCAAGGCAGGGGAAGATAACAGTAAGGAAGCATTGCTTAATCAATAGTCTGTTTAGTCAATTAGTATCACTGCTAGGCAAGCCAAGATTCTATTGCAGAAAAAATAGCTTTCTATAAAAAAAAAAAAAAAAAAAAGACTGTTCAAATTGAAAACTTTTGGCGATATGGGCCATGAGAGAAAGGATCCCAAGACACTTGCCATTTTCCACTTCTTTAAAAATCAAAGGCAGACACCCACCATCAACTACAGAGACTCAACTTGAATTATAAGGTCAGTTTTCTGACACTTGAGAAGCCTCTCAGTAAGACAAGCGAAGAGGTAGTTACAGCATTCAGGAACAAGTCTCCCAGTTACCAAATGCTTCAGACTCCACTTCTGTACATTTGAAATGTTGCAGCTGAGCCACTGCAGAGCTTTATTGTAGATGCTCACTACAGCAAAAGGAAGCACTCTCCTGTCAGCATAATTAATCCGTATCTCCAAGAGGCAGTAGCTAGGTTGGTGGAAAAATTCTTCCATCAGCCTAGTGCTGTTTACACTTGGGGGTAGGTCACCTTAACTACGTGGCTCAAGATGTGGATTTTTCACATCCCTGAGATGTAGCTGAGTTGACTTAATTTTTCAGTGTAGGCTTGACCTCAGCAAAGATTCTGAAGAAGTCTATATTAGATGGGAGCCATAACAATGAAGTGTTTCCACAGCTATTAACATGCACTGCAAGGGAAACCGGAAATGTATTTTGGAGAAAGGAGTTGCAAGATTCACCATAAACCAAGGCTATGTCTACACTGCAGCACTAATTCAAATTAGCTTAGTTCAAATTACAGAAAGCGATTTATAGAAAGTGCTGCAGACTGTCCACACTACAGTGTTTGTGCTGGTTTCTTGCATCCACACTGGCCAGCCTTAATTCAAATTAGAAAGCAGTGCAATGTGGGAAGCTATTCCACAGTGCAACTAACCACAGAGGCTGTTGTGACGAGTGTCATCATCCCAGGATGCAGCGCTGCTTCCCCTACCCTCTCCCCCAACCCCCAAACAAACAGGAAAATGATTGTCAGGCTGTTTTTTACTCCCCCAATCGCCATTCCTGCAGGCACGTGGAGCCAGCTGAACTATGCTCTCATTTTGACCGTGACAAATCCAGGATAAGCTGTGATGTATTACTTTAGAACTGTATGCTGCTTGCCTTTTATGCTCCCCCCCACCATCCCCTGTATATTGCTTGCCTTTGATTTTGATTCTACAGGTGTCTGTAGATAAACAACAACAGAGTCAGTTAGTATATTAATACAGTGATACAAATGTTTCCATTTCACTGATGGAAAGCATGATATAATGTATCCACATGTAGCACTCTGAATAAACTCTTAAGAAAGTATCAATTTCCATGATTGGCCACTGAAACAATGTAGCAAAGAATTTCCTCTCACTGCTGGCATTTAAAAGGCATTCACCACGCGGGGAGGGGGTGGTGAAATCTTTCAAACCCTTAAAGAGACAAACTGCAAAGGGCTTGTTGTGTGTGTGAGGGGGGTGATCGCAGCTTGGATTTTAAACCCATTCACCGCAGGAAAAAGAAGATTTAAATCTTCCCGGGGCTGCTTTGGGGGAGGGTACTGAAATGGAGCATCATGGGATACAGTCTGGAGACCAATTAATTCAAATTAAGTCCCATTGCATCCACACTCACACTAATGCAAATTAACTAATGCACTTCAGGCACTAATCCACTTGCAGAGGTGGTTTTATTAATTCGATTTTAAAGGCTCCTTAATTTGAACTAACAATGCGCAAGTGTAGACGCAGGAGTAATTAATTCGAATTAAGCCACCAGTGTAGACCAGGCCCAAGTAACTGAAGGAGGTTGGCACTCCCAGTAATCTCTACTACATCCAGGGCACACATTAGGCAGAAAGTAGCAGTGTGAACAGACAAGAGATAGGTTTCATGTCTTATTTAAATCCTTTACCAGGTGCTGGACTAAGACTTTTAAAATGATGCAATAGTTTAAATAAGGATTGGTATCCTAAAATCATTATACAGTAGCACCAGAAAATAAATTTATATTATTTGGCTTAGTAGTTAGACTAGACATACGTTACCTACCATTGCTGCCTCTTCTAGGGCCTTTTTACTTCCTCCTTTAGCTAGAAGACAGAACATTTTTCCATTATCAATGTATAACCAGAATAATTGATGTTATATTAAAGTTTTAATACTTGGGTAGAATTAAACAAACAGCCAAACAGTGAGCATTTCTTGACAGTTAAAATAAAGAAACCAGTGGGAAAGCAGGACTTCTCTTGAACAAAAAATCTGTGGTCATCTGTGAATCCATATGGATAAGATTCGATTTGCACTTTCCCGTTCCCAAAAATTTCTTTTAAACACATGATTTTGCACTGAGTTAACCCTGTGCCACACTTCACATTGTCTCATGTGCCGGTGAGTTTAAGACATCTAAAGAAAAATTCTAAATAAGCACTTTCATACAAATGAACTTAGCCAGCATAATGACTTTAAATGTGATGCGTTACAAAAGAAATAAATGTAATTAGAGAGAACAATGACATTAGCGTAAATAGTAATTACGTCTAAATGTAAATGGTGTACATTAAATTAAAGAAATAAGTGGCATTTCTGAAAATCATGTGACTAGGAAATGTCACTAACAAGAGTCCAGTAACTGGATGAATTTGACTTATGAACTCAGGTATAGCTCTAAATTTAGTAGACTTCCGAACTATTTTGTCAACACATATTGGAGTGGATGGACCATACCAAAGTAGTCAAGCCAGTTCATCTCTCTCAGTGCCACGGGAAGTTTGAAGATTTCTATATCATAGAGATTATCCAATTCCTTGACAAGATTCTCTCCATTTGTTTGTAGCTGATCAATTCTAATTTGGACTAAAAGAAAAAGAGAAAAAAAAAGTGTTTTGATTGACTACCCTGTAGAACAAAAAGTGTTATTCAGGGATTTACGTAGCAGGGCTTGAAGTTATATTTCTCTAAATAACAGCAAAAGCCGCCCTTGTGAACAAGCTTTTCTGCTCAAATCTATTTCATTCTTCCCAAATGAGCCTTTTGAACACTTTGCTGTGAGCTGATGGTAGAAAATTAACAGAAGTGCATAAGGGTATGTCTGCAGTGCTTTTGTGTAGGCACTCCCTATACCAACAGGAGGGCTTTGCCCATCGGCATAGGCCAGTGGCTCTCAACCTTTCCAGGCTACCGTACCCCTTTCAGGAGTCTGCTTTGTCTTGCATATCCCCAAGTTTCACCTCACTTACAAACTATTCGCTTACAAAATCAGACTTAAAAATACAAAAAAGTGTCACAGTGCACTATTACTGAAAAATTGCTTACTTTCTCATTTTACCATAGAATTATAAAATAAATCAATTGGAATAGAAATATTATAATTACATTTCAGTGTATAGTATACAATGCAGTATAAAAAGTCACTGTCTGTATGAAATTTTAGTTTGTACTGACTTTGCTAGTGCTTTTTATGTAGCCTGTTGTAAAACTAGGCAAATATCTGGATGAGTTGATGTACCTCTTGAAAAACCTTTTCATACCCCATGCATGATGGGGATCACATCCCGAAAGAAATCTTCCCTGAACCCTCTCTTCTGGCCTTCAAAGAACCTCATCATCAGAAACAAAGTTTCCACAGACCAAGATGCATTAACTCAAAGTGGCACCAGACAGTGCCAGAACAGATGCAAAACCTCTAGACCAGTGTTTCTCAATTATATTTCACCACCGCACCCTTGCGCGGCCATGCCATACCCTCCGCTGACAAGTCCAGAAAATCTTCCCTTTTTTGGCGGCGTGGTGTAGGCTGTTTTCTGCTGCGCGCTCTCCAAGCTGTTTTCCGCGGCGCGCAATTTCTGTTAATTTCGGCGGCGCGGTTCCGCTTTTTCGCGGAACCCTTCAACTCACCCTGCGGAACCACAGGGTTCCACGGAACACTATTTGAGAAAAACTGCTCTAGACCTATCTCCACTGCTGCGATGATTAACAGCCCCCACCACACCCCTTTCAAAAATCCATGGGTTCTACACATGCCTAACACAAGTGATGTACCTCATCCAGTGCACTAAATGCCTGTAACAACTATGCGGGTGAAACCAGACAATCACTATGTTCTTGAATGAACTCATACAGAAAAAGTGATAAAAAAAACAAAAATGCCACATCACCTATGGGTGAATGAACACTTTTCACAAAGAGATCACTCATAATCTGACCTCTCAGTCCTCATCTTCAAAGGAAACCTGCACAACACCTTCAAAAGTCAAGCCTACAAATTTAAATTAATAACTTTGCTAGACATTAACAATCATGGACTGAATAGATATACTGGATTTATGGCTTATTACTACAACAATCTATACCCACATAAACCCGCTCTCCCAATGACTAGAGAGGCGTTAATAGGACACTTTACATTGAATGGTCCCTTGACATACGTATTAACTACTTATGCTAAACAATCTTTTCCACCTTGTATTTAGCTGACACTGAGTACATTTCCCAGACCTGAAGAAGTGTGGAAGCTCATAAATGTGGCTCTCATCAACAGAAGTTGATGCAATAAGAGATATTACCTCACCCACCTTGTCTCTCTAAATATCTTATTGACAAGCATCCAGTGGTTAATTCTGGACAGCTGTGAGTGACCTCTGACCTTTCAATCTAATTCCTAGTAGGTCTGTGCCTCCCCACAGCATACTCATCACAACTACCCCCTCGGAGAGATGCCTCAGGAAAGGGCAAGGATTGCAAGAGCATCAAGAATTAAACCACAGTCTCACATCCCTCAAAGTCTTCCCTCTGGATCAAAGCTATGGCTTGTGTGATGTATCTGTCCTGCCTGTACCCGTCTTCAGTCTCCGGAGGCGTCAGTCTCCCGGGTTCTCATGTCAATAATTCTCACCAGCATT
Organism: Emydura macquarii macquarii; assembly: GCF_026122565.2. Lineage (NCBI taxonomy): Eukaryota > Metazoa > Chordata > Testudines > Chelidae > Emydura > Emydura macquarii. The sequence continues at coordinate 107,811 of NW_027133765.1, forward strand.
ACATTAACTTGGGAAACAGGTCAGCAGAGAACAAGTGTGAGGGAGGAGTGCAACGGTTACCTTCACGGTCAAAGTCCTTTAAAAAGGCAGCCAGCCTTTTCTTTTCTGCACTGTTCGTGCCGGTCCCTTGGGCTCTTTTCTTCCTGGACGGTGCCATTGTGTCAGAGGGTGCTCTGCGGCAAGACAGAAACAGACAGCTGGGGTCACACGGGGATACTCGCCCCTCTCGGCTTCCAGGATCTATTGCTAGGATCTATCCCTTGGGGAAAACCAGGGCTCCTGGGCCCACGGCAAGCAACACACCGACCCCCCGCACCCCGGCCTTCGTGCCCCACGCAGGGAGCGGTTCCCCAGGCCCAGACTGCACAGGCCCCCAGCGCCCGGCCAGGCAGCGACGCACCAGCGATGGCAGGGCGCGCGGGGTGTGCGCACCGGCTGCTGCGGGTCAGCGCCGCGGGGGGCTCCGGGCAGCGGGCACGGAACAGCCTCGGCCCGGACTCCGGGAGTGAGGGCGGCTCGGGGCCAGCCCCGCCGCATCCGCCTGTCGGTCCGTCTGTCCGCCCTAGACCAAGGCGGCTGGGACCCCCGGCCTCAGGCTGCTGCGGCGATAACCGGGCGGGGGCAGATGGGGCGGCGCTGTGTCTCCCCCGCGGGAACGCCCGGCCCCTCACCGCTGGCTCCGATCCCGACGGCGGGCCGAGGCTCCGCCATGCTGCCCGTGTCGCCCCGATTTAAACCCGGCGGCCGCCGACCAGGGGCGCAGCTCGAGTCCCGACGCCCGGACACGCCACGCCCCCGGGAGCGGTCTGCGCATGGGCGAGACCCACACTTCCCAGCATTCCGCGGGGCGGGGCCGGTGTCTAGGCTCGGGGAAGGCGGACCCCTGGGCTCCGCCTGCCCCCGCCCCATCGGCCCCGCGTGCAGAGCCTGTCCCCGCCCCCGCTCGGGTAGGGCTCCCCTCCCCCCGCAGCAGCGCCCCGAATTCCTCCCGAGCGAACCCGCTGTCTGGGGGCAGCCCGGCCCCGCTCAGCCCGCGCCGCTGTCAGAGGGGCTGCTGAGTCCTGGGAAGGCGGGCGGAGGGCAGCCGCTCCCCGTCCCCGTGTGTGCGTATTGCAGGGTCTGTGTGGTGCCCTCGCCAGAGCCTCTCTCTGCTCGGCTGCGCTCTGGGCTGCCGAGAAGGGGATGTCAGCGAGCCCAGACATCCCGGCCCTTCATCAGTCCCTGCGAAAGTGCTCCCAGGCCATCCAGCAGCTGCAAGAGGCTTGGCAGCAGGCACCGATGCACGGCAAACCGCTCCTGAGGCCTGGTCTACACTGGCGGCTTACTGTGCATTAAAGTCCCTTAATGCGCATTTATAATAACTGCGTCCACACTAGCACGTTGTTAATGCGTATTAAGGAACACTTTGATGCGCAGCAATAAGACCACCTCTGCCAAGAGGATTAGCACCTGAAGCGCATTAGCTACTGCACAGTAGTGCAAGTGTGGACCAATCTGACTTAATGCGCATTAATTGGCCTCCGGAGTGTATCCCATCATGCCCCATTTCAGTACCCGCCCCCAAAGCAGCCCCGGGAAGATTTGATTGTTGATTTCATTGCCAGCGTGGAGAGAGCTTTCCCATTCCTCTCAGCATGGCTACTGTTTTCAGCATGGCTAAAGGAAAGCCCAAACTTGCTCCAGCATGGAGCAGACCAGAAGTTTTGGACCTGATCGGGCTGTGGGGTGAGGAGACAGTCCTGTCCCAGCTACGCTCCAGCAAAAGGAATCTGGACATTTATGGGAAGATATCCCAGGGCATGCTGGAGAAAGGACACCAAAGGGATGCTTATCAATTCAGAGTCAAGATCAAGGAACTAAGACTGTCTTATCAGAAAGCCAGAGAAGCAAACAGGCGCTCTGGGTCCTCTCCCAAAACATGCAGGTTCTATGAGGGGGTGCATGCTATTCTTGGGGGCGATCCCACCACTGTGCCCCCACAGAGCATTGATACCTCCGCAGCTTCTGAGTCCATGAGCAATGAGGATGAAACCTTGGAGGATGAAATTTTGGAAAGCAGGGAGCATGAGAACGGAGTGTCCCTTCTCCCAGAATCACAGGAGTTAATCTTGACCCCCAAGCAGTCCACCAGCACACAGGACAGCACAAATGATCCCATGGAAGGCACTCTGGTGAGTTTTCTTTCCTATTAGCATTGCATAGCTTCCCTTTTCTTCTCCCCACCGTGGAGCCACGAGGCAGGGGGGAAGGGCAGGGGGATGCCAGGGATGGGACTGCAAACCTTCCCTTTTCTTCTCCCCACCGTGGAGCCATGAGGCAGGGGGGAAGGGCAGGGGGATGCCAGGCTTTTTCCTTGCAAAGTTCACTGAGGAATTAACAATGTTATACAATTTTTTACAAACGGCTGTAAGGGTTTATTAATTCAATGGTGACACATACTTCACCATTGGTTGTTCTGTTACCTCTACCTTACCCTCCTGCTGGGACTAGGCTTTGGGCCCCCTCCCTGGCCCCCTCCCAAGAAACATTTCTTTGTTGAGCCCTAACAGACTCATTACACATGTGGCTCCAATGCACAGCCATCCCAGGCATGCCCTACCCACTTTCAGCTGGCCCCACCCAAGTGGAATTCCTTTTGAAAAACCATGGGTGGATTCCCTCCCACCCCCCCCCCCCCCCCCCGCAGGTAATTTGCATCAACACCACCACTAGCTAGTTCATTGTTTTCCAAATTCTTAACTGCCAATATGGGACTGCATAGCTTCCCTTTCCTTCTCCCCACCACGGAGCCATGACTGCTGGGGGGAAGGGCAGGGGGCTGCCAGGTATGGGACTGCAAACCTTCCCTTTTATTCTCCCCACTGTGGAGCCATGAGGCGGGGGGGAAGGGCAGGGGGCTGCCAGGCTTTTTCCTTGCAAAGTTCACTGAGGAATTAACAATGTTATACAATTTTTTACAAACGGCTGTATGGGTTTATTAGTTCAATGGTGACACATACTTCACCATTGGTTGTTCTGTTACCTTTACCTTACCCTCCTGCTGGGACTAGGCTTTGGGCCCCCTCCCAAGAAACATTTCTTTGTTGAGCCCTAACAGACTCATTACACATGTGGCTCCAATGCACAGCCATCCCAGGCATGCCCTACCCACTTTCAGCTGGCCACACCCAAGAGGAATTCCTCTTGCAAACAGCCATGGGAGGATTCCCCCCCCCCCCCCCCCGGCAGGTAATTTGCATCAAAACCACTAGCTAGTTCATTGTTTTCCAAATTCTTAACTGCCAGGTATGGGATTGCATAGCTTCCCTTTCCTTCTCCCCACAGTGGAGCTATGAGTGCTGGGGGAGGGCAGATACATTGTTTCATAAACAACTTTGTGTAATTGGCAATATATTTAATTTGTATCTAGCAAGTGATGTGATGTTACATTTGTTGCAAGATGATTTGAATGCAACTTTTTGAAACTATGTTCCATACACTCCTTTTTCAAACTGTGACATTTCTGTGGCTGTACTCAGTATTCTAAATACGTGTACCCTGTTTTTTCTATTTCAGTCCGTAGACATTTATGCAGTGGACCGACCCTTAAGAAATGCAGCTGGGAGACTAAGTCTGATTAGGAGAAAAAAAAGAAAAAACAGAGAAGATCTGTTTTCTGAACTCATGAGCGTAGCAACATCAGCAGAGACAGAGCAACGAACATGGAGACAGAGCATGAGCCAGACTATCCGCAGTGCTATAGATAGTCATAGAGAAACTCAGGCGATTGTGCGCAGCACCTCAGAAGAGGTTCTGAAAGTCCTGAAGGAGCAGTTGGACGTGCTCTGGCATCTTGTGGATCGTCACGATCGGAGGCAGGGCACGGTGCCGCTGCAGACACTCCAGAATGCTCCAGAAACCACTGTTGTGGTGCCCTCCACCTCTCCTGCAACCACAAGGTCTCATGCTCGACTCCTCAGGATGCAGCCCCAGCTGTCCTCCACCCCAGCAAGCTCACACCCAACCCCTGGAGATAGAGCAGGAAATCCTCCCTCCCCCTTTCCCATTACTTGGCTGTAAAGAAATAAAGTTTTCCTGTATTTCAAAATGGTGTTTAATAACAAACTTACAGATTCTGGTGCCATTAGCCGGGCACAGCTATCAAAGGGGGGGGGGGGGGAGGTTGGGTGAGGGGGACATCCAAGCCAAAGAACATACATGAAAATAAATCAGTTCTGTATCTCATTGCAGAACCTGGTTTTCAAAGCTTCCCTAATGCTAATCGCTATTCGATTAGCTCTACGCGTACTGCTGGCAGGTGGCTGCTCATAATTGGCAGCCAGTCTTTCTGCTTCCACATCCCAACCCTGGGGGAATCTTTCCCCCTTAGCTTCACACACATTATGAAGAACACAGCAAGCAGATATCACAGAAGGGAGGTTCTTCTCACTCATATCCAGCCTAGTGAGGAGACTCCTCCATCTACCTTTTAAACGCCCAAAGGCACATTCTACAACCATTCTGCTGCTGCTTAACCTCTTATTAAAACACTCCTTGTCACTGTCAAGGTGACCGGTGTAGGGCTTCATTAGCCAAGGAAGCAAGGGGTAAGCAGGATCCCCCAGGATCACTATGGGCATTTCCACACCCCCAATGTCAATTTTTTGGTCAGGGAAGAAAGTGCCCACCTGCAGCTTAGAGAACAGCCCTGAGTTACGAAGTACACGAGCGTCATGCACCTTCCCAGGCCACCCCACATAGATGTCTGTAAAACGACCCCTGTGATCCACAAGCCCCTGAAGGATCATGGAAAAGTACCCCTTGCGGTTAATGTACTCTGTTGCCAGGTGTGTAGGTGCCAAGATGGGGATGTGAGTCCCATCAATGGCCCCTCCGCAGTTTGGGAACCCCATCGCAGCAAACCCCTCCACTATGTCCTGCACGTTTCCCAAAGTCACAAGCCTTTTTAGCAAAAGTCTATTGATGGCACTGCACACTTGAACCACAGCAGCTCCCACTGTAGATTTACCAACTCCAAATTGATTCCCAACAGAGCGGTAACAGTCAGGGGTTGCCAGCTTCCAGAGAGCAATGGCTACTCTCTTCTCCACCGTCATAGCTTGTCTCAAGTGAGTGTTCACGCGCTTCAGGGATGGTGCCAGCTGTGAACACAGTCCAAGGAAAGTTGCCTTCCGCATACGAAAGTTTTGCAGCCACTGATCATCATCCCACAGCTGCTTAACAATGCGGTCCCACTAGTCTGTGCTGGTTTCTCTGCACCAGAACCTGCGGTCCACTGACTGCAGATGAAACGTGATAGCCTGTAGCAATCGGTCATTATTAGTATCTATTGCCTGTATCAGGGCACGCAGAGTGGCAGTGGTGATAAACATACTTTCACTTACTGCTTCACTGAGAAAGTAATCCAGGATAAGCCGGGTTGTATTTGTCATGCTCAGAATCACAGCACACAACTCGTCTGTCTCCATGTCTCTGCAGCAATGGCGATCGTGGGTGGGGGGAATGAAAAAATGGCACGAAAATCCTTTTCCTGTTTGCTTGGGGGTGGGGAGAAGATATTGGGGGAAGCAGCACTGCATCCTGGGACGATGACACTCGTCACAACAGCCTCTATGGTTAGTTGCACTGTGGGATAGCTTCCCACATTGCACTGCTCTCTAATTACAAGTACGGTTTTCCAGTGTGGACGCAATAAAGCGGATCAAGCACCGTAGTGTGGACAGTCTGCAGCGCTTTCTGTAAAGCGCTTTCTAAAATACGCATTAAGCTGATGCACATTAGTGCTGTAGTGTGCAGGCCTGCCGGAAGGTCCCCTTTGCACATGCACCGCTGGGGGCCTTCCCAGAGCTCGCAGAGCAGTTAGAATACAAGCAAGGCTGTGCAGCGGAGATCCTGCTGGCGGACCTGGGGGGCAAAGTGTAAGAGGCACTTGGCTTCCGCTCTGTCAAGACCATGAAAGTTGTGAGCGTTATGGAAGCCCAGGCAAACATGCTGGGAGAGGTGGGATTTCCCTGTGCAGCCTGTTTTCAGAATTCACATCTGAAGAGGAGGAGAGAATGTCAACATAAGCATCACACATCTGCCTGGAAATGTTGTACCTATTGTTCTAAGAACACACACAATCGTAACAACGAGCAAAAACAATTGTCCTCTCTCTTTCAATGTGTTTACTTTACACGCTGGGCCAGAGTCTCAGCTGGTGTAAATCAGTGTAGCCCCATTGAGTTCTGCTGGATCTTTGCTGATTTACAACAGCTAAGAGTCTGGCCCAGTGTTGTGAAATATTTATTTTCGCTCTTTGTCCTCATTTTGTCTTAGTCTTTCTCACAGAATCTGGGAAGGAGTGTGTTTGTGTGGGAGGGGTGTTGTTGTTAAAAAGGAGGAATATAGAATTGTAAAACCGCAAGAACTATCAGGGGACATGGGCATGTGTAAAACCTAATAGTTTAGAGGCGTTAATAGTACTCATTAGATTTCAAATTCCAATGTCTCTTTAAATTGTGAACTTTGTTCATCAGTTCAGCAACATGCTCTATATTATCAGTGATATCGTCGCATAGGTTTGCCTTTTCCTCGCATAAATTCCCTAGTTCCTGTTAAGGTTACAAATACTGTATATTGTTGAACTCACCAAACTGTCGCTGGAGGATGAAGCACTTTAAAAGAGCAAGTACTTAGACTTGCCCATGTAATTCATGTTGGGGTGCAGACTGAACGAGGCCAGCTTTTGGAAAACACAGCCCTGAGTATATTGCTCCCTGCTTTGACAGAGCTGACTTACAGAAAGTGCGGGATGCAGTTAGTGGCTACGTGGGCTCTGTTTTCCAGCTCTATGAGCAGCTTGCAGATGTTCTAGGCTTTGAGGTTTCTGTGCAGCGTACTGCTCCTAACCCCTCACTGGCTGAGATGTTGGAGTGGCTGCACGATACTGAGCGATATTACCGACATGTGCATCCTTCACTAGAAGAGCTGAACATTTGTAGTTCAAACAGGTCAAAGAGGTTCTTGTCTTGATTCATGTCAGCAGAACTGGATTTACCTTTCTTTATTTTTGAGTTGTTGTCAACTGGTGACCAATAAGGTTGCAAATAAAACCTCACCAAGGATCTAGATGGACAGCTTTGGCAGATTGCTCCTGTCCCTACCTTCAGGAGTCAGTCTCCTGGTCCTGCTGTTTGGCCAAGGGAAATGAGATGAATAGGGGAAATCTTAATAGGTTAATTCCTCAAAGAAAAAGAATCTAGAAAATATAGTCCTTGGAGGGTGAAGAAGCTTAGAGAGTTGGGGTGACTATAGTTAGTGTGCTTTGTCAAGGAACAACAAAATCGAGATCTCTCAACATGGCCTGGTGAGAGGGGGAATTGAACTGCAGGACTACAATGAATCATAGAATCGGAAGGGACCTCAGGAGGTATGTAGTCCAACCCCCTGTTCAAAGCAGGACTAACCTCAGCTAAATAATCCCAGCGAGGGCTTTGTCAAGCCGCAGCTTAAAAACCTCTAAAGATGGAGATTCCACCACCTCCCTAGGTAACCCATTCCAGTGCTTCACCACCCTCCTAGTGAAAAATGTTTTCCTAATGTCCAACCTAGACCTCCCCCACTGAGGCCTACTCTCTCTAAGCGCATCACTGCCTAAGAAGTCAGCATGCTTGTGTTTCCTTCCCCCCTCATTTCGATCCTTACTGTCCAGAAAGATACCTAGAGAGTAAACTCCTACTTCTCCAAATCAGATATGAGAACTTGCCAGACATGCAAACCCTGCCACAGTCCTGGGAGAGGATTTTGGAGCACGATAGTCGAAAAATGCTTCCAGGTATTTTCATAATAGCTCTTATACATCTTGGTGTGAGCTTAATGCTGTTGAAAGGGGCTGGCCCTGGAGACTGAAGGCCACTGTGTATCGCCTTCACTTCGTGCCAGCATTGGGGGATGATATTTGGTATGTGGACACTTGTCCTCTGGGAACTGGACTGAGACCCATGGAACAATCATATGGCAACAACTTGAAGTCGCTGCAAACCTGGAGTTGATTGGAACTTGGGGCCTTTGAATAGGCTCAGTATCCCATTTTGCCAGTCCTTCTAAGATATTGTGTTATTGGGGGGTTATTCCCCTCTGGTCCTTGGTAATAAGCTGGGAAGGTCTGTGTGTGTATGAATAATGACAAAAATAACACTTGGCCCAACATTAATGGCTTCTCTTCTTTCCTCCCAATGTAGACACTCTGCTGAAGGTCTCCTTTCTGGGGAGTCTGTGAGGTGTTCCATTACTAACCAGCTTGCAGAGAGAAAATACCAAGGGATTTGTGCTGAACGATTCTTTTTGGGTGCCCAGGATAATACCTTGTTCGGGATACCCATGAAGAAGCTTGATTTGCTGAATGAGCTAGCCCCGATGGGGAGGGGTGCCCTTGCACTCTGCTATGATCAAGGTAGTCTGTTAAAAGTCAAATGAGCCTGGCGCCCAGCCCTTTGGCTTCCTTGGCTGGAAAATGACAAATGTGGGCCTTCTTCTTTAGCTCAAGGAGAGCTGACAGCAGCAACATTCGTGGACTTTTTGTACGTTAAACGACGTATATTTTTCAATAAAAAATGTCCGAGTATGTGTGATTAATGGCACGCTGCAGTTCTACCCCAGGTAGCTAAATAAATGTTAGAGCAAAAACCTCAACTTACAAATATTCCTTGTGTGATACTTACCTATTCCATGTAACGCTACAGATTGCTACCGTCTAAAGGCTAAAGAAAAACATCCCTGATTGCTGACAAAATGCCCAAAAGAAGCAATGTTTCTGTTCAAAGTCACTGTTTTCCCTACACAGTTAATTAGTTTCCTCTTTTGTTTGTTCGTGGCCTTCACCCAGCCTGGCCAAAGAAAAACATTTTCAAAATGTGATGAAGCTGCAGCTACTGGCAGTTGCAGCTGTAGTTCTAGAAATGACATGTAATATTTGCTATAGTGACTAGATTTCACATGGATGGCTCTCAGTAGAACAGCTAATAGATAAACATGCTTCTGTAAAGAATTCTGTCTCACTTCTTGTCAAGGACTGCCATTGTACTGCTACTGTCTGTCCCGGGAGGTAAAATCATTGATATTTAAAAGTAAGATACTTCTCCATTACAAGACAGACAGTGATAAGCAATTACAATTTGCTTTATAGCTCCAGCCAGGCAGGTGTAAGACAAGCTTACCGTCAATGCTGTTCTCAGCGAGCTCCCCTTGCCTTTGGTATGGTGCAGTCTCCTTACTCATAGAACCTTGGTCTTCTGCAGCATAGAGTTTATGCAGTGTGCTGCGCTGCTGGAAACTGATTTGTGTCTTGTGCCAGTAACAGGAGCCATGGGCAACATACACCCATTTAACTGAAGTACGATGGTTTGGAATGCGGTCTTCTCTTGAAAGAAGTTGCTGAGAACACACAAGTCATTTCACTTAAGAACTGAAGGTGGACTTGACCTCTGTCCTAGAGGTGAAAGGTGAGGGCTTGTACATGCTACGCAGACCCCGTAGAGAAAAACTGTTTAAAAACAAAATTGCTAAGCATCCTATTGTGAAAAGTTTAACATGTTTTCATTTTCCTGCACAAGGGGGTGGTATTGCAGCAGTTTTTGTCCCTTGCTAGGAGCACTCTCTTCCAAGTAGTTTTGCAGGGGGTTGGAACTAACCTAGTGCCAGAAGAGGGAAGGGCTTTGGCAGAAGGAGAAAGTGGACTATTGTGGCATTGCTTACAACCCCCTCCAGTCCCCACCAGGAAGACGTTGGTAATAAAGTGCTGCCCTTTTCTGTACAGGTCTCCCTTTGCCTTCTGGCTGAGTTGATGTCATGGAGATTTTGAAAGCAGTATGTGAACCAATGTCCTTCATGCTAAAATACCCCACCTGCTTTGGAGCAGATGCCATCTCCTGAGGCTGAGGCAGCATGTACTGAATAGGGAACAGAAGACTTAAGGTTACCCCTTTCTAAAAGCGCATGGCACAAGCTGCTGAGACTTGTTCCCACATTTCTGCTGTCCCAATGCAGACTAGAGAGCAAGGGTGGGTGCTTCCAACCCCACTGAAAGCATTGCCTCGAGAGATGTCCGAAGGAGGGGGTGTTCTCCCCTTATCTTACTGGTGACCACACATGCAGAGGGCAGCATAGACTCCAAACTGTCAGTCCTTAATTGTCACAACCCACCTCCAGTCGCTGCTTAAGGCAGTCTGAGCAAAGAGATGGGCCTTTCTGTGCGCAGGGGGAAGTGAACTCCAAGCCCAAGAGCTCTTGGCTCTGCAGCAAACAACCTCCCCTGCGTCACACTAGCTCAATGGGACGGAAGGCTGCTGACAGCTGTACGGATACAACACAGGCACCTGCCCTCTGGCCATTGCAGTGACCCAGTCACTGTGCTGCACGGTGCCTCGGCTCAGCACCAGGTGGACTTCCCTGTGCAGGTTTATTCAGTGAGTGATGAAGCTCCTTGTTTCCTGCTCCAGATACTGTGACATTAATAGGAATTATACCTGCTAATGGGGGGGTGGGGAGGGGGAATGCCTCTGTGCTTTGCTTTTAGAGCTAAGTGAATCACAAGCCCAAGGAGCCACTTGGCCACATGAGGGCACTGCTAGACCTGCCTGAGGTGGGATTGCAATGAAAGGAAGCCTATTATGAGAAAGTCTTAGCTGGCTTAGCAGCTGTGGGTTCCTGAGAGTACAAGTGCCTCCTGTCTGCTGACCGTGTTAGCCTGGGAATGTTCATTTTATTTGCACTTTTAATTGGAATGGAGGATAACAAGAGCTGGCTCCCTGCCTTTGCTGTGACTCAAATCTGCTCTGTGCCCAGCAGCAGCAGCAGCGGTGTGGATGGGGCATGCAGCACCCTGCATCTCGCTGAGCTGGACTGAGGGCGCTCACATGGTGACTTCTGCGCTGGCACAGGAGAGGCCAATAGTCCTGCTTGTGCACTAACAGCCTTGTGAGTGACCATGCTTGTTTTTCTTGGCCCGAGGCAATTGTTAGAGATGCTTGGATGGCTTCATGGTGAAGAAGGTGCCACTTTCCCCCTTTGTGCGAGGGGAAGGTGCAGGGAAGAAGTGCTGTAGAAGTCGAGGGAGGGACGGCTCCTCACTCTGCCTTCTTACAGTCTTGGCTTAGAGAATTCACTGCAGAGGCTCTGTCCTCCTTTAACCGCCTTCAAGAGATGGATGCTGACTTCCAGGGTTGGTGGCCTCTGTCCCTGCTCCAGCACTATTTATTACAGTAATGCCCAGCTCTGTGTGCACTGATGGTAAATTGGCTAAAGGGCGGGCTCACATCTGCTTGAAATCCTTGTGCATGTGGATTCTGTGGATTCCCTGCAAAAATGTCACACAGGAATGAGGCTGTGCAATGAGTCAAGTGGCAAATATCCCAGAGCCTTGCAGTGGTTCATCTCCCTCCAAGGGCAGTGAGATAAGAACCCTTCCTCCTCCTGCCTGGTTTTAAGATAATGCAGCTGATGCAGTGGAGATGTGGGTTTGGGAGAGCAGCCTTAAGGAGCACTGCTTGTCTAGGCACAGTTTCCAAGGAAATCTCGGTAGGACGAGTGCCTTGCCCTGCAGGCGAAGCACTCTTTCCCCCTAAAGAAAGGCGCTTTCCTAACAGCATGCCCGCCACTAAGCAAAACCCACCACTCGCTCACTTCCCTCGCCTGTGTCAATGGCTCCTTGCACTTCAGGGCTTCTCTACAACAGACACAGACCGGGTTGCTGCAGCCCAGTGGCTGCCCAGTATGAGGATGATGAAAGTTTCCCTGCCTATCTGGCAATGAGGCAGCCCAGCACCTTCTGTTTCTTTTCATCTCACCTTCTTTCCTAAAATATATTCTCCCTCCTCTCCCCCCACCTCCAGTCTCTGAAATGCAGCACCTAGCTTTCTCTCCGGATGGTTTGCATCAAAACAACTTGGTTGGTGACCATGTGTGTCCCATCCACCCAAAGACACTGGCTGCTACCTTGGATTCACCTCATCCAGGTTCCCCTGAAGCCCTGCCTGCTTCTCCTGGGCTTGCGTGGGGAGTTGAGGAAGGGGACAGCGGAGGACTGGGGCTGTACTGCGAGACTTTGGGGTTCCGGTGTCTGAGTGTTCCAACCACACCCTGTGCTCTCTCTATTGTCAGAGCTTCAGTAGCAAATGCTGCCGGTGTTCCCTGGGATGGGTTGATTCGTCACCCAAAGTGCTGACCTTTGGAGTGGATCTCAAATGGAAGCCCCCTTGCCCAAGTAGAAATTAAAGATCCCAAGAGATAATCCTGGAGTCCTCAGTCATTTCCCTCCCGCTACCCCCAGCCACATGGGTTTGAAGCAGTGGAGGAGCTATTGCAGAAGTGTAGGCGCACAGGCTTGCCTAGGGATTGTGCTGCCAGGACGCAGCTCATTTCATAAAACGCTCTGGGAACAAGTAGGGTTTGGGTGGTGCTGCGGAAGTTCAGTTCAGTTCTCACGTGTGCCAGGAGGAGCACATCTTCCTTCAGTGGATACGCTGCAACTTAGTCCTCATCCCTCCATTTTGTACACCTGACCTAACCAGCAGGAGAAGAGACTCTGCTTCTAACGGCCCTTTTCACATGCAGGTGAGTGTGTGCAGAAGGCCTTGAATGCTTGGTTATATGAGCAGCTGGTGCTGACACTCCCATCAGTGTATTGGCATCAAGCTTACATGTTTTGTGGGCCTTCTTGGGCCTGCTGTGTGACGGCTGTCACAGCCCACCGCTGCCACCCAGAAACACCTTCTGAGTTGTAATAACATGCACCCAGCCAGAGTTAATAGAACTTCCTTGGCCAAAGAGCTGCTGTCTGGAGATAATGTGCAGAGTTACAGCTACAGCAGGGGAGCTTTTGCTCATCGCCCACCCAGCACTAGTCTGCTGCAGCAAGATTGAGGCAAAACAAAGGCCAGTCAGAGGTGAGGTACTTGAGTTTGTCGATGGGTTTTCTAAGGGGCAGGGCTGCAATTTGATGACTAAAGCAAATGCTGTGGGCCAAATTCTGCTGTCCTTACATGGTACCAGGGGACAACCCCAGAGAGATCAATGGGCGCACTTGCAGAGTCATGCACTATTCCATCTGAGTAAGGATAGCAGCCAGGAAGTCTGGCTTTTCTGTGTAGGATCCACAGATAAAGAGCAGGTTTCCAAGTGCCTCCAAGGCTTAGAAGCCACTCTCCTCTCAGCTGCCTGTCCATCAAATGCACCCCCTCTCCTATGTGTCATGCTTGGGAAGGAAGTTCTCATCCAGACCCTTCCATCAGTGCCTGCAGCCCTCTGCAATCTTCATTCTCCAGTTCTGAAGCAGCATCGAGGAAGACAAAGCAAAACATGAAATCCTGCCCGAAATCCCGGGAGAGTAAGAGCCTGATATTGCAGGAAGAGGGAAGAGGCCAATGGAAAACATACAAGGCCTCACTACAAACACTGATGATCAGTTTCTTGAACTGTCGTTTAGCAAGATGGGCTGACGCCCTTCTGGTTTTTGAGGGATGGAATCCAAGCGGGCCGGCAGCTCCACCTCATGAAGAACAGCTTTGTGGTCTCATTCTCAGTACAAAAGGCATGAAGCTGGCAAAGACAATAATCAGAAATTGACTTCTGTTGAGATGAAGGTCAAGGTTTTTGCCATGGTCACCAGATATGTCAGGAGACAATAAATTATGATGTTCACAGAAACAGGCAGCCCGTGTACTGCCTGCATCATTACATGTAACTAAATCTGGAAACCCCTCCACACTGACCGCGAGTTTCTTAAGTGTAGCTTCACAAAAGAGGAATGAGACACAAGCCGCTATGAACTTGCCATCTGTTTCCAACCAGTCGAGCCAGGGATCTGTGCTGCGTGTGGTGACATGCCAGTATAATCCTTTGCCCTTTTCTAGCCTTTTTCAGCTGAGGCTATTGAATTGCTGTGGATAGACATTTAGGCTGAGGTGCCAAAAACTGGATGCCAAATTCCCATTAAAATGAATGACAATTGATGTCCATGTCCTTTAAAAAGCTTTGTGACTCTCATCCTGATGGTGCATAGAGACTCTGGAACGTGACCCTCCTAGCTGTGAAATTTGCCTCTGTATAAAACATGGTGTCACACCTTCATATCCTACAGAGGCTGCCTAGTGCCAAGTTATACCTGTGTATCTTGGTGATTCGCTGAATCTGCACTGAAATATTTGTCGTGGAAAAGAATCACACTGCTACATTTTAGAGTTGGATCGGGTGCAGCTTTAATTGTGACACACACACAATCACATAACCATAGCTATGGGGAATACTATAGCCAGAGGGAAAACCCAGGTGGCTATAGGGAAGTCAAGCAGCATGTCTGGATGCTGGGCAAATGTACTTCAACTGACTAACAGATACAAAAGACTTATATAGGGGTTGCTTAGGTTCATTTACATGTTGATTGTATAGTGGAATTTGATTAACAGTTTATACTTAACAGAAAGACAATCACAATGCACAGTGGAGCACACCAGATGCCCTCACAGGAACGCCCAATGAGTCACTTGATTATACAATCAGGTTTTCAGGGACCCTGGCTAACACCCGAAGATGGGTGGTGACACAATATCTGTTCAAATGCTAATTTGTATGGAGTGAGTTTCTATGGGGCCGGTAAGACAAAGGGGGCAGGTACTGGTACTTATCAAAACAGTTGAAGTCTGTTCAGACTTCAATTAAGACTTGCCTCTCGGGTGAGACTTGCCTCTCGGGTGTGGTTCAGAGATCTCTTGTGTGACTAACATCTTTATCCTAATTTCAGTTGAGGCATTCTGTTAATGGTTTAGCCTGGGCCTTCTATTTCAGTTTCAGGCTACAACTTCAGGCCAGGCCTTCTGTTAGGGCGCGCAAGACTTTGTAATGCGAAATCAGTATAGTTTGACAAGAGCAAGGCCCTAAAAGCAATGCTAAGCCAGAAAAGCAAGAGTTAAGACCTCTCAGGAGCAAAACCCAGACGCTGCCCTCTGCCCGACCTTAGGCCAGAGGAGGAAGTGCCTTGGGGTCTGGAGCATCCTGAGACGACCACAGACATTTGCTAATGCTTGATAAGCTAAAAGGTCCCTATTTTAGTAATAATAAAGGAGAAGTAAGACTATGGCTGAGCTCTCTTTGAAGTAAACAACTAACGTCACCTTATTCCAGAAGGTCCCTAGCTAACTACCAATAAACTAATAGCAACTAAGTGTTAAGGCCCAATCCCTACTGGGATTGAGATATACGTCATGTATTACTGGGTAAAGCTTGCTGCAATGTGAGGGGGAAAAGGGTATATCAATCCCCCGAGAGCCTTC
>NW_027133766.1:0-12391 GCF_026122565.2 Emydura macquarii macquarii
TGTTATAAAAGCCAATATGGCAAAAACAACGAGGGTTCTGCGGCACTTTAGTCTTTAGAGTTCCGCTGAACTCTCGTTGCCGAAAACAATGGAGATGCTTCTACACTTTGAGCTTTTGTTATCAAAGCCAATATGCCAAAAACACCGTGGGTGCCGCGGCACTATAAATTTTCTAGTCTTTCGTGTGCCGCGGAACCCTCGTTGCCGAAAACAATGTAGATGCTTCTACACTTTCAGCTTATGTTATCAAAGCCAATATGGCAAAAACAACCAGGGTTCCGTGGCACTTTAGTCTTTAGAGTGCCGCGGAAACCTCGTTGCCGAAAACAATGTAGATGCTTCTACACTTTGAGCTTTTGTTATCAAAGCCAATATGGCAAAAACAACGAGGGTTCCGCGGCACTTTAGTCTTTAGAGTGCCGCGGAACCCTCGTTGCTGAGAACAATGTAGATGCTTCTAAACCTTGAGCTTTTGTTATCAAAGCCAATATGGCAAAAACAACGCGGGTCCCGCGGCACTTTAGTCTTTAGAGTGCCGCGGAACCCTCGTTTCCGAAAACAATGTAGATGCTTCTACACTTTGAGCTTTTATTATCAAAGCCAATATGGCAAAAACAACGAGGGTTCGGCGGCACTCTAAAGACTTTAGTCTTTAGAGTGCCATGAACCCTCGTTGCCAGGAACAATGTAGATGCTTCTACACTTTGAGCTTTTGTTATCAAAGCCAATATGGCAAAAACAACGAGGGTTCTGCGTTACTTTAGTCTTTAGAGTGCCGCGGAACCCTCGTTGCCGAAAACAATATAGATGCTTCTACTTTTTGAGCTTTTGTTATCAAAGCCAATATGGCAAAAACAACAAGGGTTCGGCGGCACTCTAAAGACTTTAGTCTTTAGAGTGCCGCGGAACTCTCGTTGCCGAAAACAAGGGAGATGCTTCTACACTTTGAGCTTTTGTTATCAAAGCCAATATGGCAAAAACAACGAGGGTTCCGCGGCACTTTAGTCTGTAGAGTGCCGCGGAACCTCGTTGCCGAGAACAATGTAGATGCTTCTACACTTTGAGCTTTTATTATCAAAGCCAATATGGCAAAAACAACGAGGGTTCGGCGGCACTCTAAAGACTTTAGTCTTTAGAGTGCCGCGTAACCCTCGTTTCCAGGAACAATGTAGATGCTTCTACACTTTGAGCTTTTGTTATCAAAGCCAATATGGCAAAAACAACGAGGGTTCCGCGGCACTCTAAAGACTTTAGTTTAGTTTGTTATCAAAGCCAATATGGGAAAAACAACGAGGGTTCTGCGTTACTTTAGTCTTTAGAGTGCCGCGGAACCCTCGTTGCCGAGAACAATGTAGATGCTTCTACACCTTGAGCTTTTGTTATCAAAGCCAATATGGCAAAAACAACGAGGGTTCCGCGGCACTTTAGTCTTTAGAGTGCCGCGGAACCCTCGTTGCCGAAAACAATGTAGATGCTTCTACACTTTGAGCTTTTATTATCAAAGCCAATATGGCAAAAACAACGAGGGTTCCGCGGCACTCTAAAGACTTTAGTCTTTAGAGTGCTGCGGAACCCTCGCTGCCAGGAACAATGTAGATGCTTCTACACTTTGAGCTTTTGTTATCAAAGCCAATATGGCAAAAACAACGAGGGTTCCGCGGCACTCTAAAGACTTTAGTTTAGTTTGTTATCAAAGCCAATATGGCAAAAACAACGAGGGTTCTGCGTTACTTTAGTCTTTAGAGTACCGCGGAACCCTCGTTGCCGAAAACAATGTAGATGCTTCTACATTTTGAGCTTTAGTTATCAAAGCCAATATGGCAAAAACAACGAGGGTTCTGCGGCACTTTAGTCTTTAGAGTGCCGCGGAACCCTCGTTGCCGAAAACAATGGAGATGCTTCTACACTTTGAGCTTTTGTTATCAAAGCCAATATGGCAAAAACAACGAGGGTTCCGCGTCACTCTAAATTCTTTAATCTTTAGAATGCCACGGAACCCTCGTTGCCGAGAACAATGTAGATGCTACTACACCTTGATCTTTTGTTATCAAAGCCAATATGACAAAAACAACGAGTGTCCCGCGGCACTTTAGACTTTAGAGTGCCGCGGAACCCTCGTTGCCGAAAACAATGTAGATGCTTCTACACTTTGAGCTTTTGTTATCAAAGCCAATATGGCAAAAACAACGAGAGTTCCGTGGCACTCTAAAGACTTAGCCTTTAGAGTGCCGCGGAACCCTTCTTGCAGAAAACAATGTAGATGCTTCTACACTTTGAGCTTTTGTTATCAAAGCCAATATGGCAAAAACAACGAGGGTTCCGCGGCTCTCTAAAGACTTTAGTCTTTAGAGTGCCGCGGAACCCTCGTTGCCAAGAACAATGTAGATGCTTCTACACTTTGAGCTTTTGTTATCAAAGCCAATATGGCAAAAACAACGAGGGTTCTGCGGCACTTTAGTCTTTAGAGTTCCGCTGTACTCTCGTTGCCGAAAACAATGGAGATGCTTCTACACTTTGAGCTTTTGTTATCAAAGCGAATATGGCAAAAACAACGAGGGTTCCGTGGCACTCTAAAGATTCTAGTCTTTAGAGTGCCGCGGAACCCTCGTTGCCGAAAACAATGTAGATGCTTCTACATTTTGAGCTTTTGTTATCAAAGCCAATATGGAAAAAACAAAGAGGGTTCGGCGGCACTTTTGTCTTTAGAGTGCCGCGGAACCCTCGTTGCCGAAAACAATGTAGATGCTTCTACACTTTGAGCTTTTTTATCAAAGCCAATATGGAAAAAACAACGAGGGTTCCGTGGCACTCTAAAGACTGTAGCCTTTAGAGTACCGTGGAACCCTCGTTGCCGAAAACAATGTAGATGCTTCTACACTTTGAGCTTTAGTTATCAAAGCCAATATGGCAAAAACAACGAGGGTTTCGCGTCACTCTAAATTCTTTAGTCTTTAGAGTGCCACGGAACCCTCGTTGCCGAGAACAATGTAGATGCTTCTACACTTTGAGCTTTTGTTATCAAAGCCAATATGGCAAAAACAACGAGGGTTCCGCGGCACTCTAAAGACTTTAGTCTTTAGAGTGCCGCGGAACCCTCGTTGCCAAGAACAATGTAGATGCTTCTACACTTTGAGCTTTTGTTATCAAAGCCAATATGGCAAAAACAACGAGGGTTCTGCTGCACTTTAGTCTTTAGAGTGCCGCGGAACCCTCGTTGCCGAAAACAATGGAGATGCTTCTACACTTTCAGCTTATGTTATCAAAGCCAATATGGCAAAAACAACCAGGGTTCCGTGGCACTTTAGTCTTTAGAGTGCCGCGGAACCCTCGTTGCCGAAAACAATGTAGATGCTTCTACACTTTGAGCTTTTGTTATCAAAGCCAATATGGCAAAAACAACGAGGGTTCCGCGGCACTTTAGTCTTTAGAGTGCCGCGGAACCCTCGTTGCTGAGAACAATGTAGATGCTTCTACACCTTGAGCTTTTGTTATCAAAACCAATATGGCAAAAACAACGAGGGTTCCGCGGCACTTTAGTCTTTAGAGTGCCGCGGAACCCTCGTTTCCGGAAAACAATGGAGATGCTTCTACACTTTGAGCTTTTGTTATCAAAGCCAATATGGCAAAAACAACGAGGGTTCGGCGGCACTCTAAAGACTTTAGTTTAGTGTGTTATCAAAGTCAATATGGCAAAAACAACGAGGGTTCTACGTTACTTTAGTCTTTAGAGTGCCGCGGAACCCTCGTTGCCGAAAACAATGTAGATGCTTCTACATTTTGAGCTTTTGTTATCAAAGCCAATATGGCAAAGACAAAGAGAGTTCGGAGGCATTTTTGTCTTTAGAGTGCCGCGGAACCCTCGTTGCCGAAAACAATGTAGATGCTTCTACACTTTGAGCTTTAGTTATCAAAGCCAATATGGCAAAAACAACGAGGGTTCCGTGGCACTCTAAAGATTCTAGTCTTTAGAGTGCCGCGGAACCCTCGTTGCCGAAAACAATGTAGATGCTTCTACACTTTGAGCTTTTGTTATCAAAGCCAATATGGCAAAAACAACGAGGGTTCCGTGGCACTCTAAAGATTCTAGTCTTTAGAGTGCCGCGGAACCCTCGTTGCCGAAAACAATGTAGATGCTTCTACACTTTGAGCTTTTGTTATCAAAGCCAATATGGCAAAAACAACGAGGGTTCCGCGGCACTCTCAAGACTTTAATCTTTGGAGTGCCGCGGAACCCTCGTTGCCAAGAACAATGTAGATGCTTCTACACTTTGAGCTTTTGTTATCAAAGCCAATATGGCAAAAACAACGAGGGTTCTGCGGCACTTTAGTCTTTAGAGTGCCGCTGAACTCTCGTTGCCGAAAACAATGGAGATGCTTCTACACTTTGAGCTTTTGTTATCAAAGCCAATATGGCAAAAACAACGAGGGTTCCGTGGCACTCTAAAGATTCTAGTCTTTAGAGTGCCGCGGAACCCTCGTTGCCGAAAACAATGTAGATGCTTCTACACTTTCAGCTTTTGTTATCAAAGCCAATATGGCAAAAACAACGAGGGTTCCGCGGCACTTTAGTCTTTAGAGTGCCGCGGAACCCTCGTTGCCGAAAACAATGTAGATGCTTCTACACTTTGAGCTTTTGTTATCAAAGCCAATATGGCAAAACCAAAGAGGGTTCGGCGGCACTTTTGTCTTTAGAGTGCCGCGGAACCCTCGTTGCCGAAAACAATGTAGATGCTTCTACTCTTTGAGCTTTTATTATCAAAGCCAACATGGCAAAAACAACGAGGGTTCCGTGGCACTCTAAAGACTATAGTCTTTAGAGTGCCGTGGAACCCTCGTTGCCGAAAACAATGTAGATGCTTCTACACTTTGAGCTTTAGTTATCAAAGCCAATATGGCAAAAACAACGAGGGTTCTGCGGCACTTTAGTCTTTAGAGTGCCGCGGAACCCTCGTTGCCGAAAACAATCGAGATGCTTCTACACTTTGAGCTTTTGTTATCAAAGCCAATATGGCAAAAACAACGACGGTTCCGCGGCACTTTAGTCTTTAGAGTGCCGCAGAACCCTCGTTGCCGAAAACAATGTAGATGCTTCTACACTTTGAGCTTTTGTTATCAAAGCCAATATGGCAAAAACAACGAGGGTTCCGCGGCACTCTAAAGACTTTAGTCTTTAGAGTGCCCGGAAGCCTCGTTGCCAAGAACAATGTAGATGCTTCTACACTTTGAGCTTTTGTTATCAAAGCCAATATGGCAAAAACAACGAGGGTTCTGCGGCACTTTAGTCTTTATAGTGCCGCTGAACTCTCGATGCCGAAAACAATGGAGATGCTTCTACACTTTGAGCTTTTGTTATCAAAGCCAATATGGCAAAAACAACGAGGGTTCCGTGGCACTCTAAAGATTCTAGTCTTTAGAGTGCCGCGGAACCCTCGTTGCCGAAAACAATGTAGATGCTTCTACACTTTGAGCTTTTGTTATCAAAGCCAATATGGCAAAAACAACGAGGGTTCTGCGGCACTTTAGTCTTTAGACTCTCGTTTCCGAAAACAATGGAGATGCTTCTACACTTTGAGCTTTTGTTATCAAAGCCAAGATGGCAAAAACAACGAGGGTTCGGCGGAACTCTAAGGATTCTAGTCTTTAGAGTGCCGCGGAACCCTCGTTGCCGAAAACAATGTAGATGCTTCTACACCTTGAGCTTTTGTTATCAAAGCCAATATGGCAAAAACAACGAGGGTTCCGCGGAACTTTAGTCTTTAGAGTGCCGCGGAACTCTCGTTGCGGAAAACAATGTAGATGCTTCTACACTTTGAGCTTTTGTTATCAAAGCCAATATGGCAAAAACAACGAGGGTTCCGTGGCACTCTAAAGACTTTAGTCTTTAGAGTGCCGCGGAACCCTCGTTGCCGAAAACAATGTAGATGCTTCTACACTTTGAACTTTTGTTATGAAAGCCAATATGGAAAAAACAACGAGGGTTCCGTGGCACTCTAAAGACTTTAGTCTTTAGGGTGCCGTGGAACCCTCGTTGCCTAAAACAATGTAGATGCTTCTACATTTTGAGCTTTTGTTATCAAAGCCAATATGGCAAAAACAACGAGGGTTCGGCGGCACTCTAAAGACTTTAGTTTAGTTTGTTATCAAAGCCAATATGGCAAAAACAACGAGGGTTCTGCGTTACTTTAGTCTTTAGAGTGCCGCGGAACCCTCGTTGCCAAAAACAATGTAGATGCTTCTACACTTTGAGCTTTTGTTATCAAAGCCAATATGGAAAAAACAACGAGGGTTCCGTGGCACTCTAAAGACTTTAGCCTTTAGAGTGCCGTGGAACCCTCGTTGCCGAAAACAATGTAGATGCTTCTACACTTTGAGCTTTAGTTATCAAAGCCAATATGGCAAAAACAACGAGGGTTCTGCGGCACTTTAGTCTTTAGAGTGCCGCGGAACCCTCGTTGCCGAAAACAATGGAGATGCTTCTACACTTTGAGCTTTTGTTATCAAAGCCAATATGGCAAAAACAACGAGGGTTCCGCGTCACTCTAAATTCTTTAGTCTTTAGAGTGCCACGGAACCCTCGTTGCCGAGAACAATGTAGATGCTTCTACACCTTGAGCTTTTGTTATCAAAGCCAATATGGCAAAAACAACGAGGGTTCCGTTGCACTCTAAAGACTTTAGCCTTTAGAGTGCCGCGGAACCCTCGTTATGAAAACAATGTAGATGCTTCTACACTTTGAGCTTTTGTTATCAAAGCCAATATGGCAAAAACAACGAAGGTTCTGCGGCACTTTAGTCTTTAGAGTGCCGCTGAACTCTCGTTGCCGAAAACAATGGAGATGCTTCTACACTTTGAGCTTTTGTTATCAAAGCCAATATGGCAAAAACAACGAGGGTTCCGCGGCACTCTAAAGATTCTAGTCTTTAGAGTGCCGCGGAACCCTCGTTGCCGAAAACAATGTAGATGCTTCTACACTTTGAGCTTTTGTTATCAAAGCCAATATGGCAAAAACAACGAGGGTTCGCGGCACTCTAAAGACTTAAAGACTAGCACTCTTTAGAGTGCCGCGGAACTCTCGCTGCTGAAAACAATGGAGATGCTTCTACACTTTGAGCTCTTGTTATCACAGCCAATATGGCAAAAACAACGAGGGTTCCGCGGCACTCTAAAGACCTTAGTCTTTAGAGTGCCGCGGAACTCTCGTTGCCGAAAACAATGGAGATGCTTCTACACTTTGAGCTTTTGTTATCAAAGCCAATATGTCAAAAACAACGAGGGTTCCGCGGCACTCTAAAGACTGTAGTCTTTAGAGTGCCGCTAAACCCTCGTTGCCGAAAACAATGTAGATGCTTCTACACTTTGAGCTTTTGTTATCAAAGCCAATATGGCAAAAACAACGAGGGTTCTGCGGCACTTTAGTCTTTAGAGTCTCGTTGCCGAAAACAATGGAGATGCTTCTACACTTTGAGCTTTTGTTATCAAAGCCAATATGGCAAAAACAACGAGGGTTCCGCGGCACTCTAGAGATTCTAGTTTTAGAGTGCCGCGGAACCCTCGTTGCCGTAAACAATGTAGATGCTTCTACACCTTTGAGCTTTTGTTATCAAAGCCAATATGGCAAAAACAACGAGGGTTCCGCGGAACTTTAGTCTTTAGAGTGCCGCGGAACCCTCGTTGCGGAAAACAATGTAGATGCTTCTACACTTTGAGCTTTTGTTATCAAGCCAAATTGGCAAAAACAACGAGGGTTCCGTGGCACTCCTCGTTGCCTAAAACAATGTAGATGCTTCTACATTTTGAGCTTTTGTTATCAAAGCCAATATGGCAAAAACAACGAGGGTTCGGCGGCACTCTAAAGACTTTAGTTTAGTTTGTTATCAAAGCCAATATGGCAAAAACAACACGGGTTCTGCGTTACTTTAGTCTTTAGAGCGCCGCGGAACCCTCGTTGCCAAAAACAATGTAGATGCTTCTACATTTTCAGCTTTTGTTATCAAAGCCAATATGGAAAAAACAACGAGGTTTCCGTGGCACTCTAAAGACGTTCGCCTTTAGAATGCCGTGGAACCCTCGTTGCCGAAAACAATGTAGATGCTTCTACACTTTGAGCTTTAGTTATCAAAGCCAATATGGCAAAAACAACGAGGGTTCTGCGGCACTTTAGTCTTTAGAGTGCCGCGGAACCCTCGTTGCCGAAAACAATGGAGATGCTTCTACACTTTGAGCTTTTGTTTTCAAAGCCAATATGGCAAAAACAACGAGGGTTCCGCGTCACTCTAAATTCTTTAGTCTTTAGAGTGCCATGGAACCCTCGTTGCCGAGAACAATGTAGATGCTTCTACACCTTGAGCTTTTGTTATCAAAGCCAATATGGCAAAAACAACGAGGGTTCCGTGGCACTCTAAAGACTTTAGCCTTTAGAGTGCCGCGTAACCCTCGTTGCCGAAAACAATGTAGATGCTTCTACACTTTGAGCTTTTGTTATCAAAGCCAATATGGCAAAAAAAACGAGGGTTCCATGGTACTCTAAAGACTAAAGCCGAAAACAATGTAGATGCTTCTATATTTTGAGCTTTTGTTATCAAAGCCAATATGGCAAAAACAACGAGGGTTCCGCGGCACTCTAAAGACTTTATTGTTCAGAGTGCCGCGGAACCCTCTTTGCCGAGAACAATGTAGATGCTTCTACACTTTGAGCTTTTGTTATCAAAGCCAATATGGCAACAACAACGAGGGTTCCGCGGCAATCTAAAGTCTTTAGTCTTTAGAGTGCCGCGGAACCCTCGTTGCCGAAAACAATGTAGATGCTTCTACATTTTGAGCTTTTGTTATCAAAGCCAATTTGGCATCAAAGCCGATATGGCAAAAACAACGAGGGTTCCGCGGCACTCTAAAGACTTTAGTCTTTATAGTGCCGTGGAACCCTTGTTGCCGAAAACAATGTAGATGCTTCTACACTTTGAGCTTTTATTATCAAAGTCAACATGGCAAAATTAATGAGGGTTCTGCGGCACTTTAGTCTTTAGAGTGCCGCGGATCCCTCGTTGCCAAGAACAATGTAGATGCTCCTACACTTTGATCTTTTGTTATCAAAGCCAATATGGCAAAAACAACGAGGTTTCCGCTTCACTCTAAAAACTAAAGCCGAAAACAATTTAGATGCTTCTACACTTTGAGCTTTTGTTATCAAAACCAATGTGGCATCAAAGCCAATATGGCAAAAACAACTGAGGGTTCCGCGGTCCTCTAAACACTTTATTCTTTAGAGTGCCGCGGAACCCTCGTTGCCGAGAACAATGTAGATGCTTCTACACTTTGAGCTTTTGTTATCAAAGCCAATATGGCAAAAACAACGAGTGTTCCGCGGCACTCTAAAGACTTTCTTTAGAGTGCCACGGAACCCTCGTTGCCGAAAACAATGTATATCCTTCTACACTTTGAGCTTTTGTTATCAAAGACAATATGGCAAAAGCAACGAGGGTTCCCTTGCACTCTAAAGACTTTATTCTTTAGAGTGCCGCGGATCCCTCGTTGCCGAAAACAATGTAGATGCTTCTACACTTTGAGCTTTTGTTTCAAAGCCAATATGGCAAAAAACAACGAGGGTTCCGCAGCACTCTAAAGACTTTAGTCTTTAGAGTTCCGCGGAAACCTCGTTGCCGAGAACAATGTAGATGCTTCTACACTTTGAGTTTTTGTTATCAAAGCTAATATGGCAAAAACAACGAGGTTTCCGCGGCACTCTAAAGACTAAAGCCGAAAACAATTTAGATGCTTCTGCACTTTGAGCTTTTGTTATCAAAACCAATGTGGCATCAAAGCCAATATGGCAAAAAAAACGAGGGTTCCGCGGCACTCTAAAGACTTTAGTCTTTACAGTGCCGCGGAACCCTCGTTGCCGAGAACAATGTAGATGCTTCTACACTTTGAGCTTTTGTTATCAAAGCCAATATGGCAAAAACAATGAGGGTTCCGCCGCACTCTAAAGACTTTATTCTTTAGAGTGCCGCGGAACCCTCGTTCCCGAAAACAATGTAGATGTTTCTACACTTTGAGTTTTTGTTATCAAAGCCAATATGGCAAAAACAACGAGGGTTCCGCGGCACTCTAAAGACTTTAATATTTAGAATGCCGCGGAACCCTCGTTGCCGAGAACAATGTAGATGCTTCTACACTTTGAGCTTTTGTTATCCAAGCCAATATGGCAAAAACAATGAGGGTTCTGCTTCAATTTAGTCTTCAGAGTGCCGCAGACACCTCGTAGCCGAAAACAAGGTAGATGCTTCTACATTTTGAGCTTTTGTTATCAAAGCCAATGTGGCATCGAAGCCAATATGGCAAAAACAACGAGGGTTCCGAGCCGGCACTCTAAAGACTTTAGTCTTTAGAGTGCCGTGGAACCCTCGTTCCGAAAACAATGTAGATGCTTCTACACTTTGAGCTTTTGTTATCAAAGTCAACATGGCAAAATCAACGAGGGTTCTGCAGCACTTTAGTCTTTAGAGTGCCGCGGGATCCCTCGTTGCCAAAACAATGTAGATGCTCCTACACTTTGAGCTTTTGTTATCCAAGCCAATATGGCAAAAACAATGAGGGTTCTGCGGCAATTTAGTCTTCAGAGTGCCACAGACACCTCATAGCCGAAAACAAGGTAGATGCTTCTACACTTTGAGCTTTTGTTATCAAAGCCAATATGGCAAAAACAACGAGGGTTCCGCGGCACTCTGAAGACTTTAGTCTTTAGAGTGCCGCGGAACCCTCGTTGTCGAAAATAATGTAGATGCTTCCACACTTTGATCTTTTGTTGTCAAAGCCAATATGGCAAAAACAATGAGGTTTCCGCGGCACTCTAAAGACTAAAGCCGAAAACAATTTAGATGCTTCTACACTTTGAGCTTTTGTTATCAAAACCAAGGTGGCATCAAAGCCAATATGGCAAAAACAACGGGGTTCCGCGGCAATCTAAACACTTTATTCTTTAGAGTGCCGCGGAACCCTCGTTGCCGAAAACAATGTAGATGCTTCTACACTTTGAGCTTTTGTTATCAAAGCCAATATGGCAAAAACAACGAGTGTTCCGCGGCACTCTAAAGACTATAGTCTTTAGAGGGCCGCGGAACCTTCGTTGCCGAAAACAATGTAGATGCTTCTACACTTTGAGCTTTTGTTATCAAAACCAATGTGGCATCAAAGCCAATATGGCAAAAACAACAAACCCTCGCTGCCGAAAACAATATAGATGCTTCTTGACTTTGAGCTTTTGTTATCAAAGCCAATATGGCGAAAACAACGAGGGCTCCGCGGCACTCTAAAGACTTTATTGTTCAGAGTGCCGCGGAACCCTCGTTGCCGAGAACAATGTAGATGCTTCTGCATTTCGAGCTTTTGTTATCAAAGCCAATGTGGCATCAAAGCCAATATGGCAAAAAAACGAGGGTTCCGCGGCACTCTAAAGTCTTTAGTCTTTAGAGTGCCGCGGAACCCTCGTTGCCAAACACAATGTAGATGCTTCTACACTTTGAGCTTTTATTTTCAAAGCCAATATGGCAAAAACAACAAGGGTTCAGCGGCACTCTAGTCTTCAGAGTGCCGCGGAACCCTCGTAGCCGAAAACAATGTAGATGCTTCTACACTTTGAGCTTTTGTTATAAAAGCCAATATGGCAAAAACAACGAGGGTTCCGCGGAACTCTAAAGACTTTAGTCTTTAGGGTGCCGCGGAACCCTCGTTGCCGAAAACAATGTAGATGCTTCTACACTTTCAGCTTTTGTCTTCAAAGCCAATATGGCAAAAACAACGAGGGTTCCGCGGCACTCTAAAGACGTTATTGTTTAGAGTGCCGCGGAACCCTCGTTGCCGAGAACAATGTAGATGCTTCTACACTTTGAGCTTTTGTTATCAAAGCCAATATGGCAAAAACAACGAGGGTTCCGCGGTACTCTAAAGACTTTAGTCTTTAGAGTGCCGCGGAACCCTCATTGCCGAAAACAATGTAGATGCTTCTACATTTTGAGCTTTTGTTATCAAAGCCAATGTGGCATCAAAGCCAATATGGCAAAAACAACGAGGGTTCCGCGGCACTCTAAAGACTTTAGTCTTTAGAGTTCCGCGGAACCTTCGTTGCCGAAAACAATGTAGATGCTTCTACACTTTGAGCTTTTTTTATCAAAGCAAATATGGCAAAAACAACGAGGGTTCCGCGGCACTCTAAAGACTTTAGTCTTTAGAGTGCCGCGGAACCCTCGTTGCCGAAAACAATGTAGATGCTTCTACACTTTGAGCTTTTGTTTTCAAAGCCAATATGGCAAAAACAAAAAGGGTTCAGCGGCACTCTAGTCTTCAGAGTGCCGCGGAACCTTCGTAGCCGAAAACAATGTAGCTGCTTCGGAACCCT